>NC_137027.1:26050124-26055124 GCF_032717465.1 Coenobita brevimanus | reverse complement strand
ATGGGAGTGGCTGTGAATCGCTGTTATAGTTGATGGTGGCTGTGGTGATGGTGGTGGTTGCTTGTGCTCTGGTGATGGTGGTGCATGGATGTGTTCTGGTGATGGTGGTGGTTAGTTGTGTTGGTGGTGGTTGGTTGTGTTGGTGGTGGTTGGTTGTGTTGGTGGTGGTTGGTTGTGTTGGTGGTGGTTAGTTGTGTTTTGTGGTGGTTAGTTGTGTTGGTGGTGGTTAGTTGTGTTGGTGGTGGTTAGTTGTGTTGGTGGTGGTTGGTTGTGTTGGTGGTGGTTAGTTGTGTTTTGTGGTGGTTAGTTGTGTTGGTGGTGGTTGGTTGTGTTGGTGGTGGTTGGTTGTGTTGGTGGTGGTTGGTTGTGTTTTGTGGTGGTTAGTTGTGTTGGTGGTGGTTGGTTGTGTTGGTGGTGGTTGGTTGTGTTGGTGGTGGTTGGTTGTGTTGGTGGTGGTTGGTTGTGTTGGTGGTGGTTGGTTGTGTTGGTGGTGGTTGGTTGTGTTGGTGGTGGTTAGTTGTGTTGGTGGTGGTTGGTTGTGTTGGTGGTGGTTAGTTGTGTTGGTGGTGGTTGGTTGTGTTGGTGGTGGTTGGTTGTGGTGATGGTGGTGGTGTGTGTGTGTGTGTGTGTGTGTGGTAACGGAGGTGGCTTTTTATGTTGATGGCGGTGGCTGGTTGTTGTGATGGAGTTGGCTGGTTGTGGTGAGGGTGGTGGCTGGTTGTGGTGATGGCGGTGATTGGTTATACTAATTGTACCGGTGGGTGGTTGGTTGTGTTGGTGGTGGTTGGTTGTGTTGGTGGTGGTTAGTTGTGTTGGTGGTGGTTGGTTGTGTTGGTGGTGGTTGGTTGTGTTGGTGGTGGTTGGTTGTGTTGGTGGTGGTTAGTTGTGTTGGTGGTGGTTAGTTGTGTTGGTGGTGGTTAGTTGCGTTGGTGGTGGTTGGTTGTGTTGGTGGTGGTTAGTTGTGTTGGTGGTGGTTAGTCGTGTTGGTGGTGGTTTATTATATTGGTGGTGGTCGGTTGTGATAGTGGTGGTTTATTTTGTTTGTGGTGGTTGGTTGTGTTGGTGGTGGTTGGTTGTGGTGATGGTTGTGGTGATGGTGTGTGTGTGTGTGTGTGTGTGTGTGTGTGTGTGTGTGTGTGTGTGTGTGTGTGTGGTAACGGAGGTGGCTTTTTATGTTGATGGCGGTGGCTGGTTGTGGTGATGGAGTTGGCTGGTTGTGGTGATGGCGGTGGCTGGTTGTGGTGATGGCGGTGGCTGGTCGTGGTGAGGGTGGTGGCTGGTTGTGGTGATGGCGGTGGTTGGTTATACTAATGGTACCGGTGGGTGGTTGTTGTGTTGGTGGTGGGTGGTTGTGGTGATGGTGGTGGGTGGTTGGGGTGATGCTGGTGGCTGGTTATGATGATGGTGGTGGTTGGTTGTGGTGATGCTGATGGGTGGTTGTGGTGATGGCGATGGCTGGTCGTGGTGATGGTGGTTGGTTGTGGTGATGGTTGTGGCTGGTTGTGGTGGTAGCAGTGGGTGGTTGTGGTGATGGTGGTTGGTTGTGGTGATGGTTGTGGCTGGTTGTGGTGGTAGCAGTGGGTGGTTGTGATGATGGCGGTGGCTGGTTATACTAAAGGTGGTTGATGTAGTGACTATGGATTGGTTGTGCTAATGGTGGTGGTTGTGGTGTAGTTGCTTAGGTGAGGTCGTACCTGATGACTGTGTTGATGGTAGTGATTGTGTTGAGGTGGTTATAACTGATGCAATTGACCAGAGTATTAGTAGTAGTTGTTGTTCCCTAGGCAGTCTGGCCGAACAGCCCCGAGTCCCTTAAGAAAGCCATAGCCGAGACTAGGCTTTCCCACAGAGCTCTCAAAGAGCGTATGTTGTGTTGTTGGCGTAGGTGATTGTGTGCAATGCAGTCTTCCATACTGTGCTTAATAGTATGGGGTGCTGTGCTGCATCCTGGACAGGCATCAGCAACGGAGTCATCCAGCCTCTTCTGGTAGCTTAAGAGGGCTGGATGGTGCCCACATCTCAACCTGGCCAGGTGGACCCTGTCCTCATGAGGAAGATAGGATTCAGAAGGGTGGATGTCAGGAGGCCGTGCATGCAGCTGTGTGTTGTCTTTAAGTGACTGAATGGAGCGGCGAGTGATCTGAGTGTGGACATGCTTCTGGAAGCTGGTCTGAGGTGGGCGAGGGGGGAGAGATCAAAGTATTTGTGTATGGTATCGTGTGCTGGGTGTTGTTTTGATGTACCTTGGTGTGGGTGGATGTGCTGCCATGTACTGTAGTGGATGTTGTGGGTTTGTGGAGGCTGCAGCAAGAAACTGGGTGCCTCGCATGTCTACGTGATCCTTGAGTTTGAGGACTTTGGTTTCTTGATGTAGTTGGTCTGTGGGTGCAGTAGCTGTGCAGCCTGTGATTATTTTTAGGGCCTTGTTCTGTATGGTCTGTAAAGTGTTGCAGTGTGTTTTGGTGAGGTTAGAAGCCCAGGCAGGGCTTGCATAATTCATCACTGAACGTATGTATTGTTTGTATACTGCGGTGGTGGTTTCTTTGTTGTGTCCGAATGTTGTATGGGCAAGTGACCTCAAAGCATTGAGTTGTGGAGTTATTTTATTTTTAATGTTTGTGATGTGTTGTTTAAATGACATTGATGTATTGTATGTTACACCAAGGATTTTGTGTGTGTGTGTGTGTGTGTGTGTGTGTGTGTGTGTGTGTGTGTGTGTGTGTGTGTGTGTGTGTGGTAGGGGAGTGTTGTTTACGGTGAGGTGTGGGAAGTAACTGTGTTCTGCTGTCCAGTTTGTGAGAAGGGTCACTGTAGATTTGGCTGGGGCTATTTTGAGCCTGTTTGTGGTAAACCATTCATGTAGTGTGTTGAGGTAAGGTTAAATGTTGTGTGCAGCTGTGTTTGCCTTTTGGTGCGTACATGTAAGTGTTATATCATCTACATAGGAAGCTATGTGTATCTGCGGTGTGTGGGGTGTGGCTATGTCGTGCATGTATAGGTTAAAGAGTGTAGGGGACAAAACAGATCCTTGGGGGACGCCGTTTGTGAAGTTTCTGATGTTAGAAGACTGACCGGCAAATGTTACATGTGCACATCTGCCTGCTAAGTAGCTTGCCAGCCATCTTTTTGTGTTATTGTGCATGTTTGTGTTGAGTATTTTGTTTGTAAGGTTGTGGCGGGGGATGGCATCAAAAGCTTTGCTGATGTCTAGTGTGATTAGGAGTGTTCTGTGTGGTGGCCTAGCTGAATTCATTCCATCAAAAACTCTCTGTGTAAGGTCTGTAAGAAGAGAGTTTGTGGAGTGTAGTGGCCTAAAGCCATGTTGTGACTGAGCTAGGGGAATGTGAGGTGTGACTAGTTGTAGTACCAGTCGTTCAGTGACTTTACAGGGGGTGCAGAGGAGTGTTAAGGGGCGGTGTGAGGAGGGTAACGTGGGGTCTTTGTTGGGTTTAGGGATAGTGTTGATAATGCCATGCTTCCTGATGTTGGGTATTATGTTGTGTGAGTAGCTGTAGTTTGATATGTTGATATGTTGGTGAGTGCTGGTATGCCTTGTGGTCCCAGGTGTTTAAGGTGAATGTTGCTTATGTTGTCTGGTCCACAGGCAGATGAGTGCTTGAGGTTGTTAATGATGTGCTTCGTCTGGTTGTATGTGAAAGGTGCGTAGCCTGGGTCTGTGGGGATCTGTCTCTTACATCGGGTGATACGTCGGTCTTCGGGATGGGGGTTTAGATGGCTGAGTTGTGAAATGTGATTGATGAGATTATTTGCTTGTTGTTTGTTTGAGGGTATGGTGTCTGTTGTTGTGATGGCAGCGTGTGATTGTGTGGTGTTGCTCTTGGAAAGTGTGATGCTGTTTAGTGTTTTGTAGAGTTTGCTGATGTTTGTTTTGTGGTCAATTGTTTGGAGGTAATTTTTCCAGTTTAGTGTTTGCTGTTCTGATATTTTACACACACGCACACACACACACACACACACACACACACACACACACACACACACACACACACACACACACACACACACACACACACACACACACACGTCACTTATTGCGAGAGAACCAGAACTCTCAGATGTTCATGTACATACCCAGTCAATTATGGGGCAGATTTTTCAGTTTTTCTTTCTTAAACTACCACAACTGCACACATCACTACCAGACACGCGTGTATGACGCAAGAATCGCCATGGCAGCCTTTAACGAAGTCTAATTATGGATTATCGTGTGAATATAAAAATACTCGTTAATTACCTGTATTAAACTGCATACTGACAGCCATTTATCGCATCATATATTTGCCTTTAACGAAGCGCTAATTACGGACTATCCTGTATATATAAAATTGGTCTTTAATATCCTGTATCCAACTGCATACTGACCTCCAATTACCACAAGATATATTTACCTGTAATTGCCAGTCCATTTTATTTAATCAAGGTGGGTTAATTAAGGGTGTGTATCAGGTGTAATGACCCCTGTTGGATCTTGTTAGCCCTTAAGAGACGACCCTCATTAACCCCTTCAGGCAGAGGGCGTAATTGGGAGTTTCGGCGCTGTATTTAACATTCTCTCTCTCTCTCTCTCTCTCTCTCTCTTCATTTTCTTGGCATGTTTTCTGTTCACTGGACAGGAAGGGACTCTTCCTGAAGGGTCAAAGGTCAAACACACACACACACACACACGCACACACACACACACACACACACACACACACACACACACACACACACACGCATATACATACACTATCTCTCTCTCTCTCTCTCTCTCTCTCTCTCTTGACCTAACATCCACAAAAATATGCATCTGTTTTGACTTATTCACTTTGGAGAGAGAGAGAGAGAGAGAGAGAGAGAGAGAGACTTTCTGAAGGTGCGATAACGATTTTATTCTACCGTCAGTCGATTTTCACTGTCTCACTATCTCACTTTCTTATCGGATTTTCTCACATTTCTCTCTCCTAATTTCTCATGTCTGGGCTCGTATTCTTGTCGTA
>NC_137027.1:25922624-26045124 GCF_032717465.1 Coenobita brevimanus | reverse complement strand
TGGTGGTAGTAGTAGTAGTAGTGGTAGTAGTAGTAGTAGTAGTAATAGTAGTAATAGTAGTAGTAGTAGTAGTAGTAGTAGTGATGCTGGTGGTGGTAGTGGTAATAGTAGCAGTAGTAGTAGTAACAGAAGTCGTAGTAGTAGTAGCATCACGTTCGGAACATCTCTCGGTCTTGTGTTCCCGCTGACGCCATTTTTGTTCCAGCTGGCGCCATTTCGTTACCTCTGGAGCCTAGGAGTGTCAATACCGTGGTCCTGAACTGTCTCATGGTGGGGGCAGGTCTAGTTCCAGTGGCTGGGGGGGGATGGGGGTGCCGCGTGTTGGGTCAGGCTGGCTACCGGGTCCCATACAGAATTCGTCCCTGTGGAAGATGTAGTTGTGATGATGATGATGATGAGGAGAAGGATGGTGGTGATAATAATGACAATGGTTTTGATGATGATGGTGAGGAGGAGGAGGAGGAGGAGGAGGAGGGGGAGGAGGAAGGGGACAAAAACAAAAACTGATGATGACTGCTCCCTACCTCCACTATCATCATCTATCAATTCTTTTAACTTTAACTTAGAGAGAGAGTTGCAAGGGGGGGGGGAAAGCATGTGACGGGAGACGCACATGGAGGAATGATGTTTATTTTTCCTCCCATCCCTCCCTCTCTCTCACCTGGCACAGTTAGTTAGTTAGTTTATTGACAAAAATTCTTCACATGGTTACATTTCGTAGCTGATAACTGTCGCTAAGAATAAAAAAATTTTTCCAAACAAAGAACATATTTACATTATAAGTAAAGACATACCAACAAACATTTGTCTTGTGCTCTATTCCTTTGAAAAACATAGTTTCCAATTAGTTCCTTAAACTACAATAGTACAGTGTATACCAGTCATTTATGCATCTAGATTAACCTCCACTATATACACATTATCACAATATTACCCAGAACATTATTTAATCGTATACCCTCAATACATCATCAATATACTTACATAGCTCTTTACAGTTTTCTGCTCCATTAAGTAAATCAGTAAGTGACGAGAAATTTAACATTGTAAACCTACGGCGGAAATCAGCAGACAAAGGA
Organism: Coenobita brevimanus; assembly: GCF_032717465.1. Lineage (NCBI taxonomy): Eukaryota > Metazoa > Arthropoda > Malacostraca > Decapoda > Coenobitidae > Coenobita > Coenobita brevimanus. Next base: position 26,044,045 of record NC_137027.1, on the reverse strand, counting down.
CATTCTAACAAAACATGAGTTTCATCTTGGACCTTACCCTCTTCACACTCACACAACCTGGACTCACGAGGTGTTCTTCTCCACCTTCCGGTCTCAATCCTCAAATTATGTGCCATAAGTCGTAACCTTGTAAATGAACTACGTGTATGGTCAGGTATATAGAGTTTACTTTTGTATATAGGATGAACTGTTAGGCCAGGGTTCATTATTGATCTATATGTCACATATTTTGTTGCTGAATCTGCTCTATCACCAATTACCCCCAGAATATATTCCATTGGGTTAGAGGTAGTATCACAATTAAGAGACTTTATTATGGATCTATATCCTACTGTATTGTATTGTCTGCATAAGTCATATACGTAACAAAGTGGCGCATCTGTATCACCAGACATGATTCTTTCTGCATAAAACGTCTTCCTCTTCTTTGCAATAACAAACTTTATTGGAAAAATTCCCGACGCAGCCAAAGTTAGGTCTGTACTTGTATTAATTCATACTCCCAATAGGCATATTACGAGCCGATTGTACTGTCGGATTATTCCTTTTCGGTTATCTGTCAACCAAGTCTCTGCGCTATATATAAGTGCCGAAGTTACTGCTGCATCAAATGCTTTACGTTTGTATATAAATGGCATGTCAGTATTCGTTCCACAAAAAATGGAAAACTTATTAACAAGAGCTGAATTGCCTGGCTCATGACATGAAAGTACAGTATTAGTCTTTCCATCGTCTGTGAACCAGGCTCCAAGGTACAAGTATTCTGAGCTATATTTTATTTCTAAAGTATCGGCATAAAAAGAAGCCTTATCCCTGTAGTCAGTATTAATCACAAAAAAATAGATTTCTTTTCATTTAGATGCATTCCATATTCATTACAGTAATTTACTAGTATATCAAGTTTTCTCTGACACATCTCTCTAGAGGTGGCAAGAATGACGGTGTCGTCCATTAGCAGTAAACAATGTAAATTACCTAAATATACATCAGCTTGAATAGTTTCTTTTAGCATCTTCACCAACTTGTCTAAGTAAATTACAAACAACAAGCAACTGGTCGGTGCACCCTGTCTACCCCTATAGTGGCAGAAATTATAGCTGATTTAAGAACATTTTGTGTACACTTACACATAGACTTTATTGCACCAAGCATCCTTCTCCCACAACCTAGCGATTTCAAGTGACTTATCAGTTTTCCTCTAGGTACCCTGTCATATGCTTTACTATAATCCACAAACATAATATATAGTTTCTTTCTTGTACATATAGCAAAGTCAATTAGCAATCTTTAATGTCATTATCTGTTCTGTACAACCTCTACCCTTCTGCCCACCTGCCTGACATTTAACTATCGAACACCATAACCTGAGTCTATTGAGTAATAGGGTATCATAAATTTTGGCCATTGTGTCCATAATACTAATTGCTCTATAATTTCCACAATCAAACTTATTACCAGACTTGAATATTGTCACTAGCTTATTGTAACACCAAGTTATGGGGTAGCACATACCCAAAAAACACAACATTGAATAAATGTAAGAGAAACAACAGCCATGTGCCTGGTAGCCTAGATATCAATCCTGGACACACTCAACTAAAGCTCTTATTTTTACAAATACTCTTCATCGCGTCGTCTATTTCAACAGGAGTAAATGGGTAGTCTAACACCGGAATATAGGGGGCATCTTTTAACACATTTTCTACCCTTGTTTCTTCTCTAGTATCAGGATTCATTAACTTTTCAAAATGAACTTTAAACTGTGCATAATCAGGTTGGTCTGTATCTACTTTCGAAACTTCCCCTTTCCAGCTTATTGCTTTCCATATTGTTTTCGCGTCATCAGTCTCTAACAGTCCTTTCCAGCGAGGGTGTGAAGCATCCCAAACATTGCTATCATCATCCATTGGTCTCATGCATCTTTCTGCTGCCCTCTCTATCGTATTACATCTTTCCGACACAACATCTGCTATACTCGTACGCTCTGTTTCCCCTATATTTGGGAGTGGGTATTCTTCCATTAAGGATATAAATCTGTCAATATCCACCTGTCTGTGTGAAACACCCTTCTTGATCAAGTGACAAGCAGATGGGCTGGCATAAGACTGTCCAAAATTTAAAGCTCTTTCAAGTAATAAATGAGCTGATACCACACACACATACACACACACACACTCACACACACAAGGTCATAACACCCCTCTAATCTACACACACACACACACACACACACACACACACACAGAATGTTCATAACACACACACACACACACACACACACACACACACACACACTTCTCATACGTTAATAGGGTCCAAGTGGGGCAAAAATGCTGCATCTTCAAAATATACACAATTTTCAATATGAGGGGGTAATTTTTCGGTGTGTATAAAGAGAGGTGTCTTCACCCCCATTGAACTCTGTAGTAACGCATTTTGAAAATGACTTTTTTTCCTAAGGACTTATTAAGGTTTACTAGTAGACTAAACACTTCGTAAAAGTAAATATAGGTAAGGAATTTTTGTTTTATTCCTGATACTTTTATTATCACCGAATAAATAACAACAATAATTCTCTATATAGCAGTATATGACAGTCACATCTGTGTCCTGATTGGCTAGCTATTATGACGTCACTAGCTCCGCCCCCTTACCACACTTGTGGCTGCTGGGCCAGCCGCCACAAGCGTGGTGGGTGTGGGTGGGTGGGAATTCAGTGTGGACCTTGACAGCGAGGTGAGCAAACGCTATGATTCCTTTCGCTCTGCTCTGCATTTTACTGGCTGTTCTTCCTGCTTTGAGTTCAGGTATGGTAATTTATGAATTTTATTTATTTATTTATTTATTTTTTGAGATTCGTGATGTTAAGTGCCTTTTGAAATTTCGTTATAGTTCTTCACTAGCGATTTATTCTGTCCGCACATCGATATCCTCTCGTGTCTTATAGATGCAACGTACCCCATGTCGAAATGAAATTTTAAACAGATTTCGTTGCACATATTTCTCAGCGGTTTATTTTGATCATTGCATACATATATACAGTACACACACACACACACACACACACACATATATATATATATATATATATATATATATATATATATATATATATATATATATATATATGTGTGTGTGTGTGTGTGTGTGTGTGTGTGTACTGTATATATGTAAGTTTGTATGTAGCACAAAATATACATTATATGAATGTACAGATGGATGGATGGGAGGATTATTTTTTTGTCTATTTAAACCATCAATCTATCTCTTAGTGTCACCCTAAGTATTCATATCTATCTATCTGTCTATCTATCTACTCCTCTTCTGGGATTGTGGTTGTGTGTAATGATATGGCTGTGTATACCAATACAGGGATGTAAACCACGATGACCACTCTCTCTCTCTCTCTCTCTCTCTCTCTCTCTCTCTCTCTCTCTCTCTCTCTCCGTCATTTGCAGATAATAAATATTTTACACACTCTTATGAAAATACAGACTCTCATTTAAGTTAATACACAGTTACACTCATCATATAATTATATATGCACATAATTACATATCTATTAAACATGTAAATTTTACGTGTTTAATAGATGATATGTAATTATGTGCTTATATAAGTATATGATGAGTGTAAGTGTGTATTAAATGAGAGTCTGTATTTGCATATGTGTGTGATGTGTGTGTAAAATATATATTATTTGCAAATGACGGAGAGAGAGAGAGAGAGAGAGAGAGAGAGAGAGAGAGAGAGAGAGAGAGCACTATTACAGTCTAGGCCACGGTCATACCGTAACTATTCCAAGTTTATGGCATTCACGTACAATCGATGTTCTGGTACACACACACACACACACACACACACAATGGAGCTGGATGTAGGTTAACTGTGACAATTTCAACTGAGCCTTATGCATTACTGTTTGCTGCTTATAATGCTGTCTGTCTGTCTGTCTGTCTGTCTGTCTTTCACACACACACACACACACACACACACACACACACACACACACACACACACACAGAACATCGATCGAGGAGAGATTATCTGACTGTTCCATATCAATATATTACCAGGCAGGAGACAGGAAGATCTGTCTGTCTGTCTGTCTGTCTCTCTCTCTCTCTCTCTCTCTCTCTCTCTCTCTCTCTCTCTCCATTTCTTCAAATTTCCTCCTATTCAAGTCTTCTAAGCCTTACTTTTGTTTGTTCGTCTTTTTTCGTTTATCTATGTTTCCCCCCCTCCTCTTCTTACTACTCATCCTGCACCTCCCCCTCCCGCCTCCTCCTCATCCTCCTCCTCCCCTCCCCTCTCCTCCTCCTCCTGCTCCCTGCTCCTGTCTCTCCAGGCTACACTTCAGCTCCCGTCCGAGAAACTAACCTACAGTAATCTGACTGTATTTCCCATCTCACGGCTGCACGATGTTGTCTAGTTGTTGCAACTACTGTCATATTATCATTATCCTCCTCCTCCTCCTCCTCCTCCTTCTCCTGGTACAAATGATCTGAAGCGCAATAGATCAGAGGATTGCTAGCAAAGTATCATGAAATGATCAAACGATTCAAAACTAAGTCCACTAATGTGATAATATCTGGTATACTCCCAAGGATCAAGGCAGAGAATAGTTTCTATGATAAGGCCTTCAGCACAAATAACCGGCTCAAATCTCTCTGCACGCAAGAGGGGGTCGACTTTGTCAATCTGTGAGACCAGTCTTATGAGCAACATACTCTATTCCAGAAAGATGGGCTCCATTTGAACTCAGTAGGAGCGGCACGGCTAGGTAGACTTTTACACGATAAAGTCGCCCTCTTCAGATAAAAAAACGCGGCACGTCCAGGAACAGTAACCCTAACGTAAATACCCACAAAGTCAGATCACCAACTGTTTGGAACGGAATTAGAGTCTGCTATGTTAACGCACGTAGTCTACGTAACAAGTTTGAGGATTTAGAATCTCTAATTTACCTAGAAAATTGACATCGTTGGCATCACAGAGCCCTGGATTAACACATCTGACCGTGACTTTCTAGCGGAATACTCATTAACAGGGTACAATATTTTCAGCTGTGAGCGACCACATCGAGCTGGTGGCGGTGTTTTACTATATGTGAAAACTAATCTCCATCCCCTTGTGCTATCCAAACCCAGTATTACCAACATAGATGCCAGTTGTCCAGCTAAGTATTAATTCACACAAAATAAATATGTGTCTCATCTATCGTCCTCCAGCACAGTCAACTGAGACAGATGAAAAACTTTATGATCAAATTGCGGAAATTTGTTGTCAAGAGGATAGCGTAATTTTTGGAGACTTTAATCTAACGGTAACAAAGTGGGATGAACCACTGACGGCACACTCAGGACAAGAGCTTTATACGAATCTTCAAGAAAGCGCCCTTTCCCAACACGTAGAATACCCAACGAGAGGAAACAATATCCTAGACATCATCTTGACTACAAATGATAACCTAGTCAACAACGTTGAAATAAGACCTGAGTTTAGTTCCAGTGATCATCGAACTATACAGTTTAATAATACTACTGAAAGAGTAAAAGAAACGGAGAGCAAAGAAAAGGTCCCAGATTATCGTAGAGCTAATTTCAGCAGGCTCAGAGCGCTACTTGCAACTGCAGATTGGAATCAAATGTCTGAAACCGATGACATAAACCAAGCATGGGAAATATTCACCAAAAAATTTAATGAGATGGTAAAGTCATGTGTGCCACTACGTAACAGAGTCCAGCTGGAAATAGTAAACCAAAGTCCAGAGAAATAAAAAGTAACTTAATAGCCAAAAAACAGGCATACCATAAATATAAAGCTACACAAAATAATAATGATAAATTACAGTACGATAATCTACGCCGCATATCGAAAAGGCTTATTAAACAAAGCAAAAGAGCACTGGAGATCCACATTGCTAATATGTGCAAATCAAATCCTAAAGAATTTTACAGTTACATTAGAAAGAAAAAGGTTATGACTACATCAATAAGTCCTCTAGAAACAAACAATGGCAAACACACTGAAAATGAGGTCGAAATGGCAAACATTCTTAACGAATACTTTGCGTCTGTTTTTACAGTAGAAAACACCGCCAGAAACCTACTGTTACCCACAAACCAAGCAAATAGCACAGTCCTTAGTAACTATGCTATCCATAATAACGATATCCTTTCAGCCATAAATAGTACGAACATAAACAAAACCCCTGGCCCCGATAAAATATCACTGAGAATTCTCAAAGAAGCAAAACATGAGTTACTGCTGCCACTCTCTGTCTTATTCAATAAATCATTAAGTACTGGGAAAGTTCCATGCGAATGGAAACTAGCAAATGTAACACCAATTTTCAAAAAAGGAAATGAGTCGCACCCAGGAAATTACAGACCAGTCAGCTTAACATCAGTAGTGTGCAAGTTAATGGAAAAAATCATAAGATATAAAACAGTTAATTATCTAGAAGAAAATAATATAATTAAAGACTCGCAGCATGGATTCAGACATCGTTGTTCATGCTTAACTAACTTACTGGACTTCTTCCATGATGTTTACAAATCATACGATGACTCAAGAGCAGTAGATATAATTTACCTCGACTTTCAGAAAGCATTTGACACTGTCCCTCACAAGTGTCTCATGAGAAAAATAGAAGCACATGAAATAAAAGGAAATACGCAAAAATGGTTACAAGACTGGCTTTCAGACCGAAAACAGCGAGTTGTGATAAACGGAAAGGAATCCAAATGGCGTAATGTGATCAGCGGCGTTCCCCAAGGCTCAGTACTTGGACCGATACTTTTTATTATCTATATAAATGATACTGATGAGGGTCTAAATTATAAAGTATCCAAATTTGCAGATGATACTAAAATAACCAGTAAAGTCACTTCAAAATTACAGTGGCAGCAGTTACAAAATGACCTTAATACTTTAGCAAGCTGGGCAGAAAAATGGCAAATGAAATTCAACACAGAAAAATGTAAAGTACTTCATATTGGAAGTAACAATGTCCATGCAAATTACAAAATGAACAATATTCAGTTATCAAGTACAGACAGTGAAAAGGATCTTGGTGTGATAATATCAAATGACCTAAACCCAAACAAGCATTGTACCGATGCGGTTAAAATTACAAACAAGCTAGTGGGTTTTATTGGAAGAACTTTCGAGTTTAAATCGGAAAAAGTCATACTTGCCTTGTACAACTCGCTAGTGCGCCCCCATCTTGAGTATTGTGTGCAATTCTGGTCTCCGTACCACAGAAAGGACATTGAAAAATTAGAGAAAATTCAGCGAAGAATCACAAAAATGATACCATGACTTAGAAACAAACCATATGAGGAACGCCTTGAAGAACTTAAATTATTTAGCTTAACGAAGTGCAGGTTATGAGGGGACCTTATTGAAGTTTTCAAAATCATGAAGAGATATGACAACTTAGACATGAATAAATATTTTGATATAGACCGGTCGAGTCAAACCAGAAGTAATCGCTGCAAAATTATGGGAAAGCGATTCCAATCCCATGAAGCAAAATACTTCTTCTTTAACAGAGTTGTAAATATCTGGAACAGATTACCCTCAGATACCGTGAACAGTATCTCAATTGAGACATTCAAAAACAAATTAAACAAGTATCTGCACGAGAATCCTCAGCTGACTCTTCTGTCCGAATAACTTGCTTTTATAGCTACGGTACATGTAAGTTCATGCCCCTTTTGTCTACAAGACACCCCGTAAACAATGTACCTGTACATAGTGTTGCATCACGATATTATACATTTTCAGTTTATTCAGTGCAAACAAAGCAATATAAGCACAGATTAGGATCTGCACAGATAACCCTGAGTTAACGGTCACTACTCTTACTTTCGACCTGTGATGGGCTGTGGATCACTGAGGGTCCCTGTTAGTCAAACGACCACCATCGGGATTTTTTTAATGTACCAGGGTTCACTGCTTCAGGATGAAACTTGTGTACTTGTCCCATATGGGAGAGTTCCCTGTCTCAATGGAGTGAACGGAGCTAGGGCCTGGCTGACTGCTGCCTACCTTAAAAGCACCAGGCAAGGCTGCCGCACCACCCCTAAACATCCACACTGTGCAGTCCTCTCGTGTCTACAGGACACCCCGTAAACTTAACATAGCGTCACGTTACGTCATTATACATTTTTCGATTTACCCAAAGCAAATGAGGTAATATACAGTAAGCACAGATTAGGATCTGCACAGATAACCCTGAGTTAATGGTCACTACTCTTACTTTCGACCTGTGATGGGATGTGGATCACTGAGGGTCCCTGTTAGTCAAGTGACCACCATCGGGATTTTTTTAATATACCAGGGGTCACTGCTTCAGGATGAAACTTGTGTACTTGTCCCACATGGGAGAGTTCCTTGTCTCAGTGGAGTGAACGGAGCTATTGCCTGATTGACTGCTGCCTACCTAAAAAGCGCCAGGGAAGGTTGCCGCACCACCCCTAAACATCCACTTTGTGCATTGCACATCCACACTGTGCACTGTGCAATCCCCTTTTATCTAAGACACCCGTCTTATATATTTTTCAATCTCCCCAATGCAAAGAAAGCAATATAAGCACAGATTAGGATCTGCACAGATAATCCTAAGTTAACGGTCACTACTCTTACTTTCGACCTGTGATGGGATGTGGATCACTGAGGGTCCCTGTTAGTCAAGTGACCACCATCGGGATTTTTTTAATATACCAGGGGTCACTGCTTCAGGATGAAACTTGTGTACTTGTCCCACATGGGAGAGTTCCTTGTCTCAGTGGAGTGAACGGAGCTATTGCCTGATTGACTGCTGCCTACCTAAAAAGCGCCAGGGAAGGTTGCCGCACCACCCCTAAACATCCACTTTGTGCATTGCACATCCACACTGTGCACTGTGCAATCCCCTTTTATCTAAGACACCCGTCTTATATATTTTTCAATCTCCCCAATGCAAAGAAAGCAATATAAGCACAGATTAGGATCTGCACAGATAATCCTAAGTTAACGGTCACTACTCTTACTTTCGACCTGTGATGGGCTGTGGATCACTGAGGGTCCCTGTTAGTCAAGTGACCACCATCAGGATTTTTTTTTAATGTACCAGGGGTCACTGCTTCAGGATGAAACTTGTGTACTTGTCACACATGGGAGAGTTTCTTGTCTCAGTGGAGCAAACGGAGCTATTGCCTGATTGACTGCTGCCTACCTTAAAAGCGCCAGGCAAGCCTGCTGCACCACCCCTAAACATCCACACTGTGCAGTGCGTAGCTTCCACGTTATGTCCACAGACTTCCCATTAACTCAATGTACCGGTCTATAATGTCATGCCGTAACTATTATTCTATTTGTTTACTTTCTCTTTCAGGTTACTCTATCGGGTAGCTTATAGATAAAGTATTTTATAATGTGACTTTTCCTTTCCAGTGTTTCCTATAAAATTTCCATGTCAGTTTTTCCATGCTGCATGATGGTTTTTCTCACTTTTTCGTGGAGGGTTTGGTGGTGGGGGGAGCCTTCTTGCTTTACTATCCTTATCCTTCAGCATGTAGAGTTAGATCTTGTAGTCATAGTTTTCTCTAACAAGCAGCCTCGAAAGGACCATAAGGTCTGTTGGTGTTTGCTTTCCTGTGTAATCCTCCTCCTCCACGTCCTCCTCCTCCTCTTCCTCTTCCTCCCCCATATCATCCTCCTTCTTCTCCTCCTCCTCCTCCTAGTCGTCTTCATCATCATCATCATCATCATCATCATCATCATACTGTAACCATTTCTCCAACTAAAGGAATGGTTAAGGGAGGATCCAGGAACAAGGAAAGAGGAATTATATAGGCGGAAGAACTATCAGCAGTGTACCCAACGATATAAAACCACACATTATTCCTCAGATCTGTCAAACCCCTGGAATCCTTTCTCCATGTCCCAAGCCATATTATCTTTAACAGGAAGCGATTGTGTGCTAAGTTACCCGTACCTCAGTGTGGGTCATTTTCTTAATTCCTACACTTTTATTAGTTTTATCATTATATGTTTAGTATGATATTTTATATTTTAGTATTACATTCGATTATTTTTATTATTTCTATCACCATACGATTTTACTGAGCTAATGAAGGACCTCCACCAAATTTTTTAGGCAAAAAGAGAAAGTCCAAAAATCTGAACCTGTAAAACTTGTTCCCCTCAATTTTAAGTGAACACAACATAAACTTAATTTATGAATCGTTCAATTCAAAAGGCACGGAAACGCTGCATTAACAAGACTGGAGATGTGAGGTAGTGGGAATAAAAGAGTGTAAGTGAGATTTTCAGAGTTAACCAATTGAATACATGTACACGGAGTGCTGGATGGCTCCCACATCAGATGTCTGGGCTGAAAATAGACGAGCTGAGGATTTAACCACAACCTGGACACGATATCACTTTTTTCTCATTTTTTTGCATTTTTATTTCTGCAACTATTTCTTGATATCGTTAAAAAATATCGTTGTTTTCTCCCTCTTTTTTTTTTTTTTTTCGATTTTTGACTATGAATCCGATGACGTATTTCAAGATTTTTTTTTTTGTTATCTCTAAACGACTTATTTTGGAAGCCATTTACAGTAATGAGGTTAGAAAAGAAGCCTCGATTTACCCCTTCAAAGCCCGATTTCTCTCAATAAACTGGAAGATATAAGGAAAAACAGGAAGGGGAGGGGGCACAGGACTGAAAAGACTGTAACTTTGGTTAACGGTGCGACTGAAATAAACTGCTATTTTTATTGAGCTTGCGTTTCTTTTGACACCCTCTCTCCCTCTCTCCTCCTCTCCGCCTTCAACCTTCCTTCTCTCCACTTTCCTCCAGGTCTCAGAGTTGCACTGATAAATGACGTCCTGAAGATTGAGTTTAACTTTTGTGCTCAACGTTCCGGCAAAGAGAAGTTGAGAAAGAGAGAGAGAGAGAGAGAGAGAGAGAGAGAGAGAGAGAGAGAGAGAGAATACAGAAATAGCTGAAGCGACAAAATCAAAGAATGGGAGGACAAAATGACTGAGGAGGAGGAGTAGGAGGAGAAGGAACAGGAGAAGGAGGAACAGGAGAAGGAGGAGAAGGAGGAACAGGAGGAGGAGTAGGAGGAGAAGGAACAGGAGAAGGAGGAACAGGAGAAGGAGGAGGAGGAGGAGGAACAGAAGGAGGAGGAGAAGGAACTAAGGAAAAGAGAAAAGAAGAGAGATCAAATAAGTTGGGAGAGAGAAAAGTGGAAGGAAATATGATGATGGATGGAGCGACAGGAAAGAGCGAGTGACAGAATCTGGATAAGGGAAAACCGATAAATTGATAAAGGAGGAAGCGGAGGAGAGAATGGAAGGGAAACTGGGGAAGATGAAAGAAGGGAGAAGGAAAAAAAGGATGGTGATGATAGAGTGATGGGAGACAAATATTGGGGAATCTGATACAAAGGAGGAAGAAAGCGAAAATTAAGCAGAAAAAAAGATGGGGCGGATAACGAGGAGGAAGAGAAAGGAGAATCTTTTCGAAATTTAAGGCGTATACTATTGATAAAGTTAATAATATTAAAAATAATAAAATGCGAAGAAGAAAACGAAGACGATGGAAAAAGCTCTAGAACTAAATACGAGAGAACACTGGGAAGAACAACTATCAGAATAAGGAAGAAGCAGTATAAAGACGAGCCAAGGGACCCCCCATCCTTCTCCTAAGCCCCTACCACTCTAAAGCAACGTCAATATAAGATAAACAAAAATATGCAGAAAACCACGAGTGAAGGAAAAAACAGTCCAGCACAAAACAGAAGAAACAGAAGAGAGAACTGCTTAAAATATGGAAGAAGCAGGATAAAGACGAACCCAGGGACCCCTCCTCCTCCCCACCATCTCCAGTCACTTTAAAGCTATATCGATATAAGCTGTCGCTGGTCTATTTCACTCTCAAAGGCAACAATTTACTGAGGCTTCAAGCTGCTGCCGTGTCGAGCCCTCACGCTTAACAGGGAGACTTGATGCCAACAAAAACAGTTGGAGGGGACACATGCAGCTGCGGGCGACTTGCATATGCACAGCCACCACCTTGCAACAGAGTGGGCGCAGGAGAGGGAGGGTGGTGTTGAGAGAGAAGAGAAGAAAGCGGAAAGGAGAGAGAGGGTCAAGCCAAGAGGGGAGTGAGGGGAGGGGGAAGGGTGTGAGTCGAGCCAAGTAGGGAATGAGGGAGGGGAAGGAGACGGTAGAGCCAAGAAGGGAGAGAGGGGAGGGGGAAGAGGCAGAGGGTAAAGGCAAGAGGAAAAGAGAGGTGAGGGGGGGGGAGGTAGAACCAATGGGGTGGAGAAGAGAGAGAGAGAGAGGGAGAGAGAGAGAGAGTCAAGGGGTACACATATCGGCGAAATCATGACTGACTGTCAAGCTTCGGAATGTTGTGCCTTTGTGATGGCTACTATCTCAAGACCTATGTATTAGATACTGTTTCAAGACCTGTATATTTTTAAGGAACATATGTTTGTTTGCGACACACGAGAACGACGTACTATCTCTGAAAATACTAGGGAAAAGAAGACACTTTCTTTTTTGTTTTATAGACAGAGATATTAGCTCTCCTTCGAAACACAGGCACATGTGAGTCTGTGCAATAGGTCCACAAACAAACACCACCACCCCCACACACACACTCACTAACATGCACATGAACCAAATCATCCTTGTAACCAATCTCAGGAATAACAGAAAGAAAAAATACATGCCTAGTATTACAATCATGAGTACAAGGAAATTCCAAAATATTCTGTACAAAGCTTCGTATATTTCCTCACGTTGCTCAGTAATAGTCCCCAAATTATTCCGACATATTCCCTAGACTGCTCATTTACATTTCCCTAGACTGCTTAGTTATATCTCCCAGACTGCTCAGTAATATTCCCTATTTTGTTCAGGGGAATATATTACAAAAGTTTTCCTCTTATCTTAGGAATTAATTCTTGTTACATGAGACCATTCTTTTATCATATTAATCTATTTTCCTGGAATACAATTTCTTTTAAATCTTACGCATCATAATAATTGACTCTTCCCATTCCCCGTCTATCACCCACAAATCCAATTCCTTTTGAGGAAGAAAATAAAAATCTTTTACTATAACTGAAATCCCAAGATCTGTGGCCTTTGTGTGGACAGAGAGAGAGAGAGAGAGAGAGAGAGAGAGAGAGAGAGAGAGAGAGAGAGAGAGAGAGAGAGAGAACTACCGAATCAGAAAAGATAGCAGGCAACCGAGCGATGAAAAAAACAAAAAAAAAAACAAAGAAAATAAAAAATCTTTCACGGCCCCAAGGCTACTAAGACAAAGGGGACGCTCCGAGAAATTAATCACGAAAGGAGCAGTAAAGAACGTAAAAACACAGTGTCATAAAAACCACGAATCTTACGTAAAGAGAAAAGAAAGAAAAGAAGGAAGGAAGGGAGGTAGGTAAAGAAGGGGAGGAATAAAGGAAATAAGGAGGGAAGAGGGAAGAAGGACGGAAGGATGGAAGGAAGGAGGGACGAGGGGTAGGAAGGAAGTGAGTCAATGAAGTGTTTTCTTCAGGGTTACGGAAAAGGAGGGCAAAAAGTTATATTCTGTGTGAAGTGGAGGAGGGAGGGAAGGGAAGAAGGTTTCATATTCTAGATGACAAGAAGGAAAGAAGCAAAGAAGACAAGGATGTGTTATAATCTGGATGATAAAGAAAGAAGATGATAGGAAGGAAGGAAGGAAAAAAGGAGTTATTTTCACGGTAATAAATTTTTGGAGATAAATAAACTTAGTTTACAATTTGTACGTCTCAGGTTCCCTCTAATTTCAGCCCAGCATCAGAAAATTCAGTGCTTCCTATCGGCCTTTGTAATTATGCTGGCTATAGTAATATTTACCCAGATGTTATGAGGGGTGATGTGAGGTGGAAACACGCGCCCGCAGGCTGGTTTAGTAGGTCACACCCTACTGCACTATGCCACATTGCACTATAATATTCCTAGCCACATCACAACATCACATCACACTTTCCCACGCTACATGACAGATGCCACATCACACTACACCATACCAGGCTATGCAAACTCAAACTACCGTACACATCACATGGCACTACACGACAACACACCACAAAAGATCACACTACACCACGCCACAGGACATGACACATGACACTACACCATACCAGGGAACAAAAACCCACTCTACACCACACCACACCACACCACACCACTCCACACCACTCCACACCACACACCACATAAGACAACAGAACCTTCAATAGATCGAACCACACTAGAGGAACACAACACACCATTTACCATCAGAATAGTCCAAGGTACAACATGCCACACAAAAGCACACATCACAACACACAACACCATGCAATATCACGCTACACAATATAAAATCACACCAGTATTACATCAGATAAACCAGGTTAGTTCAGAATCGCCCAGACTACACCATACTACTCTTTGTCACACTGTACCAGACCAAACCAAACCAGAGTAGCCCTGAACAGTCCAATCAAATCGCATTAAAGCACATCAAATACCACACTAACCCAAATTACAACCAAACCTAATCAAATGACGCCAAACCACTCCCTCCCATCCTAACTCAGGTTAAATCATTACCTAATCACACCAAACCATACGTAAGTGTACCATAGCATCATATCACACCAAATCATGACCACACTACACAAAACCACATCACATCACACCATACCAACTCAAACAAACCACACCAAAACCCACCATGCCATACCAACTCAAACCACACCATACCATACTACGCCATTCTATATCATGCCATCGCATCCCAGGCCAGACCAAGGAGGGTAGGCAGGTAGCATGACGAGGGCGTTTAAGTAAGGGCAAACGCGCGATAAAACAAGGCAGTAATTACAGATGGTGGCCGGGAGGATGCGACGGTTAATCATCTCGTTCGTCCACTAACATGAAAAAGACTAATGGAAAATAAAAGGTGTTCGGTCTGGGGGAGAGGGAAGGGGGTACTTGGGGAGAGGGAAGGGTGTATTGGAGAAGAGGAAAGAGTGTATTGGGGGAAGAGGGTTTGGGGGAGACTAAGTGTGGGGAGGAAGTGAAATGGGTAAGGGAAAGGTGCTGCTGGAGGAAGAGGGGTGAGGAGACTGAGATGTGGGGAGAAGGGGGACTAAGGTGTGAGAAGGGGAAATGGGTAATGTATGACTGGGTATGGGGAAGAAGGGAGGAGAACAGAGGAAGGAGGCGTGGGTACTGGGCCATGGGAAGGAATGGAGGAAGTACGAGGAGGAGAGTTTGAGTGTGGGGAAGATTAGGGTCTTGACTGTGGGAGAAGGGAAGGTGGGTAGGACATGGGTGTGGGGAAGGAGGGGGAGGGAAATAGGGTGCGGCGACCGGGGATTCTGGTGTGGGGTGGGGAGGAGAGGGGTAGGTGAGTGAATGGGTGTAGTATGGTGGAATAGGGGGAGAGACGAAAAGATCTGAGATAAGCATAAAGATGTGAAATGGAGGGGAGAGAAGGGATTACTGAGAGAGAGAGAGAGAGAGAGAGAGAGAGAGAGAGAGAGAGAGAGAGTAAAAATAATACAATGAGTGACTTTTCCCCATTACCATCAATCATGCCTCACCCCTTGGCTCAAATGACGCTGGTGTGGCTTATTGGTTCCCTCCATTGCCCAAGTTTAGCTTTATCACCTCCATCATCGGGGTTTGGCCCATATTACTTTTGGCAGGAGAGACGGGAGGGTACTTTGGCCATAGTCTGCGTAGTGTTATTATTATTAGATTTTATTTAGCGGTATTAGTTTTTTTATGACGCTGCTCGTGACGATGATGATGATGATGATGATGATGATGATGATAATGATGATAATGATGATGATGATGATTATTATTATTATTAGTTGTTGTTGTTGTTGTATTGTCATCATTATCGTTGCTATTATCGTTATTATCATTATTAATTATATTTCAGGTTTCCTTACTATAGAAACCCCTTGCCTTAGTCCTCATCCCAAGACACGCTTCCCTCAGTATTTTACAACTTTATATCCATCCATCCATCCATCCATCATCCAATCTTACGTTGCCCAATGAGGAGCGTAGGAGCTCGGGGCTAGGCAGTTGGTTCTGATATTTAAGATGAGAGTGACCAGCCTCACTCATCCCTGAGTGGCATTACATGAGCAATAAACCCCAATCACCCCTTGGATATAAACCTTCACCGGTTCAATCCGACTGGTGCACAATAATTACCCACTAAACCACCAGGCGCCAAAATTTAGTTATATGGTTACCACCCAGCGTAGTAAATGGTTTCCTGGTGTACAGGAAACCATTTGGCTTGTCACTCAGTGTAGAGTCACCCACAGGCAGACGGGAGAGGAAAGAATGAAGGAATGAAAGACAGAAGAGGGAGTGTAAAGTCACCCGTAGGCAGAAGGAAGAGAAAAGAATTAAAGAAAAAAAGACAGAAGACGATGGAAGGAAACAAGGATGGAAGAGAGGAGATGGCAGACACCCGAGAGCAGCACTACATTAAGTGAGTGGATGGTGGGCGCCAGAAATTAACCATGCGCACCGGACGCTGCCATGTCATTAACCTTTCGTCAAAACTGCGATAATCTTTAGGAAACTGCTTCATAAGATAATCTGCCAGGTAACGGCCAGATATATGGAATGTACTTATGTCAAGTCTTATACTAAATTCCCTTCACAAAAGCTGACGAGGAGCAGGTAACTTTTTATGGCCACTTAAGTAGCACTGGTCCATAGATTTCACACGATACCGAGAAATTACCTACCTCACTTTCCACTGTGCTGTAGACAGTGTACTGTATAATTCTGTAAATATAGCCACTACTGATAACGCATTGCAAAAGGGAGTAGAATGAGAAATGGGAATATTATTGTAATACACACTGGCTGAGGGTAATGTAACAGTTCTTTATAATGATAACAAAATATATGTAAACAGAACTATCACGGGGAAACGAGAGTACGGTTTTATTTTTACACATTTTTTTTTCTTTAACTTTTGGCTCCATGGTCCAATGAAAGAAAAACTACACTATAATAATTTCCATTACTTTAACTCCATCACCACAACGGCCATCTACGAAGCTAAATAACTCCCTACTACGATGACTCTCTTCTTAGCGGAATTAAATTGTCTG
Source organism: Coenobita brevimanus (assembly GCF_032717465.1). NCBI lineage: Eukaryota > Metazoa > Arthropoda > Malacostraca > Decapoda > Coenobitidae > Coenobita > Coenobita brevimanus. The sequence continues at coordinate 26,026,856 of NC_137027.1, read as the reverse complement.
ACTCATAATGGATCGCATACTTATCGCATTCTCATCTGTTAAGTAAGATCCCTGACACCTCTTCCTAAGAGATTTATTTTCCTAATTATACCTTACTGGCCTCTTGTCTTCCATAAATCCTTCTAATATCACGATACTCTACATACATAACGTAAAAAAGTATATTAACCAGTACTATCCAAAAATAAATAGCAAAGGAAGAGGTAACAGGGAATCTCCTTATGCGACGACGAGCCAAAATCATCTGGCAGAACTGCAAGGATAAAATCACTCGGGAAAAGAATGAATAAAAGAACTGGTTACAGCAAGAATTAAAACTGACTAACGATATCAACAGTAAAATCATTAGTCAGTTGCAAGATTAATAACAGAAAAAAGGTAGAGAACAGGTAATGGTCTTCCCTTCCATGGCATTTTCAATTTTTCCCAGGTTTTCACCATCTTATTTATTAGCTTATTTATTTATTTAATGAGTTTGAAAGTCTAAGAATAGAGTTAATGAAGGCTAAGTATAAACCCTTCAGGTATAAATGTCTTCCCTAAAATTTACAAAATCGTCTGGAGATAGGAAGAATAAAACGAGAAAGACGTCCTTAAACTGAAAGGGTTGATCAGTTCGCAATTAAATAATAGAGAGGTGTTATTGCATTACGTTCAGGCAATTAAGCTCTTTACAAGCACTGATACGCAGTGTATATCGTTAATTACTAAGGCGTACTGGTAATTAGCAAAAATGAATCGCCCCCTGTTATCATCATTACATAGCACGAAATATTTGGTTAAACTCTAAACCAATCAATACGATGACGAATTGTGATATTTTGGTTAAAGCCATATACTGTTATTCATCTTAGGGGTTAGAAGCGGTGTCGTGTATCCTTTGCTGTGTGATGGTCTTTACTCTTTTCCACCGAAAGATTCTATTCAGCTCAGGGTAAACTTACAGCAGCGAATGCATTTGGAACAATTTCCTGTAACCCAAAGTACAAAGAAGAACGAAAAGCAAGAGGCCTAATGATCCTTTGGTGACTGTTCGTTATAGAAAAGACTCTGGCTATATCAAATTGTATGACATGAAGATAAGAACGGGAAAGCAATGCAATGATATACTTAGTGAGAGCGAGACACAGGCGATTATGATGAAAACTAGTGCTCTTCTGCCCATTGGATCAGTTACCCTTCAGGAACTGTAAAACACGGCTTGAGCGTGCAGAGCTTTCCACCTCAGCACTCCTTAACACTTAATAAGAGATGACAGGCAGGCACAACTGGTAAAGAAAAAAAAAAAAATACCGCTACTTTTCACGGGTTTTCAATCCGGCTGACATCAACATTATTAACATCATCATCATCAACCAGACCTCTATTCCCATCTAAGAATTGGGTGAGACAGGGTACTATCCTGTTAACACTATTAAAAAAAAAAAAAAGACGTCAGCTCAGAAGTTCATCCGCCTCGTAACTCTGCACAAACTTCATCATTTCCTCCCCGCCCCTCCAACTCTAACAACTTCTCGCAGACGCACATTAATTTTCCGGCCAAACTTGACCACGTCCTCCACCTCTTCACTCCAGCTTAACTCCAGTCTTCACAAACTTAATCATCTCTCCATCTCAGCACCCCACCTCTTATTTCCCCTCTCCACCACCTCCACACCTCTGATTTTCCCTCCTCACTACCCAAACTCTTCTCTCCTCTCCACCACTCCCTCTTTCAGCTCACCTCATCACCACCCACTACAGTTTCCTTTCCCACCACCCACAAATCATCTCCCCTCCCCACAAGCACCAAACTAATTTCCCCTCCCTGTCACACTACCTCTCATCTCCCTCCCCACCACTCCAGCTTTCATATTCCCTCCACATCTCCCCATCTCTCATATCTCCTCCTCATCACTCTGTCTCATCTCCCCTCCTTCCCACCTACCTCATGTCTTCACAGCTTAACCACTTACCCCCATCCCTTCATCGCCCTCACCCCAGCAAACTCTTTCCACCCGATGACGTAAAGTGTTTGTTCTCGCTGCCATCAATCGATTTTATTTACCACAGGAAGGAGCCTTTAGTATTCAAGGGGTTACAGAAGGCAATACCTAATCAATCCATTAAAAATCCAATCCTAAGGTGTATAAATGGACCCTGAAATACTGAAAAATGTAACTGGATTGACGTGGTTAGCAGCTTCTCCAGACAGTCATTAATTTTCAGAAGCCTATGTACTTGCTCATCTCTAGTCTATTGACCTCATGTCCCCTACCCCATCTGTGGTCTTCAAAAACAACAGTAACAATACAAAACACGTAAAAACAACAACAAACAAATAAAAACAGCAGCAACAACAAACTTCATCACCTCATATCTGCTCTTCAAACAGACCTGGTCCCCCTCCCCCATCAAATCGCCTGTCTTCACGAATAATGAATAACCTTGACTTCCTTACTCTCATTCAGACCCCCAACGACCCCAACTCTAGTCTGCATAATCTTATACACCTCCCCCGACCCTTCCCCTCTCCAACTCTCTCTAACAGCTTCTGGCCCAGTCCACAAACTTGACTATCTCCCTCTCCACCGCAACTAATGGTGTGTCACTACTGCCCACCTCAACACGAGTCTGTGTAAACTTATCCTCCCAATAAACTTCTCTGTACAAACCTAAATCACCTCTCGACTACTCAGCAACCCTGAGCCTGAGCACCTCCCTCTCTACCACAGCTGTACTATTATATCACTCCTGTTCCACCAGAATAATATTCTAACTCGTCTATACCAAAATAATCGCTTCCCCCACTCAGACTAACTACTCTGCATTTCTAAGATACCCCATCAAGTTGGCCAACTCACTCTCCACCACAACTACACTTCTCACCCCACCTCAACTTTGATCACTCCTCCTATCACACCACCCCAACTAGCAAACTCCGCACAAATTTAATCACATATTAATCACCCCACAAAACTTACCTCTTTCCTCTTCACCAAAACTACCAGCCTAGCATTCCTATCACTACCTCAACTCAAGCTCTATAGTCAGTTTGTTTTCATCTGATGGAACTGAGCCATTCCCACAACTCAAATACTAAGTCGTCTTTATATGGAATTATGAGCCTTATCTGTGAACTAAGAAATCTGTTTACTTGGTTGCTAAATTTTCGTTCATTTGGAGCTTATTTCACGTAGCTGAGTGGCAGAATGACAAAACAACGGCCCTACATCCCTTCCATAGCACTTCTTTTTTGACTAGCAGTATATTTTAGTGTTAATATCGTGTAACTAAGTAATCGAGATGGAGAGACGACAATCTGGGGCCAAGTCAGAGTAAAAAGGGGTAATGTAAAATTCACCCTCCAATCCGAGTACAGCTGGCGGTCACCCAAGACGCAAAGGCGTTAGGGCTCTGTCAGATGAGAACACATGTGCTTCAGCCTGTGCAAACTTAATCGCCCCTCCCACACCAAGCAACTACTCAGCACAAACTTAATCACCTCCCCATCCCCAACCATCAACCTCCAACTTCAACAATTCCACTAATTTCCCCTAACCTGTTGGTGTCAAGCGGGTCGCACCAACGTCTCCACTTAACTGCAATTTTATCATGGTCAGGGGATCGAAAGTTCCGCAGACCATTCCCCCCCCCACCTCATTCCTCTGACCTCCACCACTGCTGCCCTTCCTTCCTCCCTATTTATTCACCCCCCCCCCTCCTCAACGCTATCCCTCCCTCCCTTTCATCATTCTGTGTTGTTGGTGTGGGTGGCTGCCGATTAACCTCTTAGGGTGCTGCCACACTTGCCCAGAACATGTGATCGACAAGACGAAACAAAGCAACGGGTTAGAGCCTCTGCAATATCAGAGTCTGAACGTTGGACTGACCCCTGAGCCTCGTTTCCTCTTGTCGATCACACGTTTGGACCAAGTGTTGTCTCAATCTTTGACCTTCGTGTATGACGATGGCTATATTAATATCAAGATCGAATAAACACAAGGTCAACGCATACGCACATTTCCGTTAGATCAAGCGGAGGATTTTTCTCTATCTCGCTCTCTATTGTTTTCTGTTTATAATTCAACGGGAACTATACTATTTGTGATGTAGGATTCAACTATATATATATATATATATATATATATATATATATATATATATATATATATATATAATAGCCTAACTCCATCTCCCAATCTCCTTGATTATCTTCCTTTGTTCTTTTCAGTTACTAAGTAAGCATAAGAGATTACACTTTACTCGATTTGCCATACCCTAATTTGACGGATTTCTGATTTGCCTGTCACTTGGAGAGAGAAAAAGAGGCTGCATGACTCCTCCACTGAAGGACCATAAAGATGTGTATGTCTCTTTAATCATCCTCCTTCTCACCCTCTTGGCCACCCTCCGTGAAGGGAGAAGGGACGCATGTTTGATAGTTCTCAGCATATTTATCCATTTTTTCTTATAATTCTTTCACTCACACACACACACACACACAAGGTAGGGAAGGAGGGATAGGAGGTAAGAAGGTATGAGAGAGAGAGTTGATGATTCTACACATACACACACACACACACACACACACACACACAAGGGGGATGCAAGTACATTAGGGCAAAAGTTGGGGGAGCCTTGTGTCTGTTGGGGGGGGGGGGCGCATTTGCAGTTGTCGGACCGGCCTTCCCCTCATTTAATACTTATACACTTATCTTCCTTACTCAAATTTGTATTACAATGGGAAATTACCTGTAGAACCTCATTTTTTGACGGGAGGGGGGTAGAATGACGTAGTTTTTTTTTTTTTTTTTTCCTCTGGCATTTCCAAGATATTGCCTTTTGACACACACACACACACACACACACACACACACACACACACACACACACACACGGTTATCATCGACTATTCATATTTTAGTAAGGCAAAATTAGGTAGGCTATATGGTAGGTACACTGTAATAGTAATACCATAACAAGGGCATAGGCTAGCCAGGAAAATGAATGGGGGGGGGGCAAGAAGTATACCCGCGGCGGAGGACGCACCGTCGGCCAGCCCATACGGTTTCCTATGACTAACTGATACGTTGCTTGCCTCCGCGCCTTTTATACGTCCTCCGCTACCCTTCACCTGCGCACAAGCCAAAATGAGTCGAGAAATGCGTTGACCTGGTGTTTATTCGATCTTGATTAATATTATCTTCCCGTTATATCACTTGGTTTTTACGGATTACGAAACCTCTGTAGTCGGCTTGTTTTCTGACGGAACTAGGTCACTCTCATTATTATAAATTGCCGAGTCGTGGTCTAATAAAGTTCAGTGGGCCTTAGTTATGGTTTTTGTTATGATGTAAAACTGTGTCGCCGCGATTACGATTGTCATTTTACTAACACTCGGCCTGGATTATTGTCCTTTTGCAGCTCATTTTACGTAGCTCAGTAAAAGAGTAATACAATGTTGAGGCTCTACATCCTTTCTATAGCACATGTTCGTGACTAAAACCACATTCTAATATTAATCTCTTTGTTAAAGCTTAGCATTCAAGATGAAGAGATGGCAATTTTAGGCCAAGTTAAAGTAAAAAGAGCATAGGCAAATCGACCCTCAAATCTGACTACACTAGATCATTAACTGAGCTGAACGGGACTGCGGTATCTCGTTAGGTTAAAACAATCTTTCTGTTACTTGTACAAAAACGTTTTTTTCTGTCGCTACACAATTATATTCAGCTATGATTATATTCAGTCACAGTAATCCTAATATTCCTGCAATAAGCGAAATGCCACACCTCACCTACAATAACCACTCCCTCAAAAAGCTTAAGGACTTAGCTATTGCAGGAAGTGGGGCAAAAGTTGCAAACACCCGCCCTGATTGCAGGCACCAATTGACCTAGATTTGACTGCACATTACCTGTTGCAATGCCGTTAATGGATATTGTTTTGTCACCCCTTGAAGCCGTAAGGAGGGAGAGGAAGTCTCTCCTTAATGAAATCGTCTGCCAGTGAATGATATCTGAATTATATCGCCTGCCAGTGAATGAAATCGTTTGCCAGTGAATGAAATTGTCTGCCAGTGAATGAAATTGTCTGCCAGTGAATGAAATTGTCTGCCAGTGAATGAAATCGTCTGCCAGTGAATGAAATTGTCTGCCAGTGAATGAAATTGTCTGCCAGTGAATGAAATTGTCTGCCAGTGAATGAAATTGTCTGCCAGTGAATGAAATTGTCTGCCAGTGAATGAAATTGTCTGCCAGTGAATGAAATTGTCTGCCAGTGAATGAAATTGTCTGCCAGTGAATGAAATTGTCTGCCAGTGAATGAAATTGTCTGCCAGTGAATGAAATTGTCTGCCAGTGAATGAAATTGTCTGCCAGTGAATGAAATCGCCTGCCAGTGAATGAAATCGCCTGCCAGTGAATGAAATAGTTTCCTAGCGAATGGACTTCTCTGTCACTGAGTGAAATCACCTGCCAATGAAAAAAATCGACTGCCAGTGAAAAAAATCGTGTCATTGAACAAAATTGCCTACCAATAAAATCGTCTACAAGTGAAAAAAAAAATCGTCTGCTAGTGAAAAAAACATCTGCCAGTGAACAAAATCGTCTGCTAGTGAATGAAGTCCTCTACCCGTGATTAAAGTCGCTTCCTAGTGTATGAAATCGCCAGCCAGTGAATGAAATCGTCTATCAGTAGCGAGAATTCAACTTCTTCATTGCAATAACGTATTTTTTATTTTTTATTTTATTTTTTTCAAGCTATTACGAGACAGTTTCATCAACTCTGAGAGAACATATACCTGTGAAGAAGTTAATTAAAATATCTAAAGCCCTCAGTTCAAAAAAAATCTCTTAAGCTGAATAAAATCGTCTGGAACTACCAAGAATAAAGCTATAATTACTTGACCGTACTCAAGGGGGTTAAGGGGCCAAAAAAATAAAAATAAATAAATAAATAAGGGCAATATTCTAAGTGGCTTTGATTTCCTAACACCTTTTCCTGATCGATTTATTTTGCACATCACACCTTGGAAATCCTCTTGTCCCTCCATATTAAAAAAAAAAAAAAAAAAAAAGACAATATAAAGGTGCACTATGGAAAATAAGTCGCTAAGCAAGAGGCGTTGCGTAGCCCCTTATGCTATCTAGACTGCATCACTAAATCTTATCAAGTTAACCAACCCTTTCCTGACTGGCGACGCAGCAAAATATATAAAAGGGAGAGAAAAAAAGAAAAAAGTAGATCATCAGAGTCACTAGTGAGCTCCTTCGCCAAACGAGTCAGTAAAAGACAGAAAGAAAGAAAGAAAGAAAGAAAGAAAATTGTGCAAGGTCGGCCAAATTATCGAATGAAAAGTCGGGGAAAACTGAGCAAGCTGAGACGAGATAAAATTCATGGGGTATTTTTTGCTATCATTTTGCCGTATCAAAGAAAATTAACATAGTCCATCCCGGAGAGGTGTATTGGATTCTCAGGCCTTATCGCCCAGGGTGAGAGTCTTAGAAAACGAAGATGAGATGCACCCACGCACGCACGCACACACGCTCAAATGCAGCAGGAAAAACACGTACAGTACATACATACATACAAACATACATACATCTATTCTTAGAAAGACGTATATACACAAATACACATACAGGGAGTGTCGATGAATGGTATACACACACATTACAGAAACAAACAGGGGAAGCACTGATGAAGGACACATACAGATGCAAATACAGACACACAAGCACACATGCATACATACTGAGGATACTTGCACGTACACACACACACACACACACACACACACACACACACACACACACACACACACACACACACACACACACACACACACACACACACACACACATACCCCACATGCCCACACAATCCCACACAGACACACTCCACATGCCCACACAATCCCACACAGACGCACTATTCTATACCCAAAATTCCACATCAATCTTCCCCATTCCCATCCAGCACCATCTCCTTCCCTATGGCTGCCCTCCTGCCCATCTCTCAGCGTCAAGTCCTTTACCTATTTTCCTGTGTGACGTGAAAATAAATGACCCTAGAATTATTTAAGGAAAGTTGTTGTCTGGATGAACACGAGTAAAAGGAAGACTATAGACGAGCTGAAATGAAAGAGGGAAAAGAAAGAGAGAGAGAGAGAGAGAGAGAGAGAGAGAGAGAGAGAGAGAGAGAGAGAGAGAGAGAGAGAGAGAATTAGACAATAACAAAATAATCAAAAGAGAATTACCACCAACGAGGTTCAATGTCTAAACCAAATTTTCCAGTCTAACAAAAATAGTGAAACCAACTTTTTTTATCCACTAAGCAGGAAAGTTTAAACTGAACCTTATGCATTGAAGATCCCTATTGCTTGGAGGAATGAATACGGAAACCAAAGACGACGTAAAACAGAGTGGTAAGAGTGGCAGGTGCATAAAAAAGGGTAGTTTGGATTGGCAGGGGGCTCGGGGAGGGATGATGAGTAGCGACAAAGTGGATTTTCGCAGCCACAGTGGATGATCCCTGGGCTTAGGCATCGTGCAACACAGTAACTTACTTGATTTGAGGGGGGAGGATTTACTGTACTTTCTACCTAACTTTGACCTAAAACTGCCGTCCATCCATCCCCTGTGCTGATATAACACACACACACACACACACACACACACACACACACACACACACACACACACACACACACACACACACACACACACACACACACACACACACACACACACACACACACCTCTTTAATAGTCACGAAAAGGTGCTATGGAAAGGATGTAGACCAATATTAGTCTTACTCTACCACCGGGTTGCGGGAAAAAGTTGCAAAAAAGTGAAAATCCCACCCATTTAAAGTGGAAGAACTGTAGCTGCATATAACTAAATCAGAATTACAAGTATTTTAAAAGGATCTATTGCACCTCTTCCCGAATTTATTCCTGAAAATGGCACGTTAATATACTGCTTATCCAAAATGCCATAAACACTTGAGAGAGAACGCGATAATATACTGTCATTCCTTCTCACAGGACAGGAGGAAAAGTAGGCCGCACGTCAGGTATGGAAAGATGAATTGTAAGACAGGGACACACAAGGTAATTTGACCCTCTGCCACGCAAACATACGAAAATCGACATGTGAGGAAAGACCGCTGGTGGCAACTCCTACCGGCTTGAAAAAAAAAAAATGTCTAATCTTCATTTCTTATATTTGTTTTTCATATTCCTTGTTTCATACTTTTACATTTTTTATATTCATGTTAAAAAAAACTTCAAACCGATCTGAGTTGTCCCCCAGTGGTCGGATTTGCCCCATTCTGCGGTAACCTAACGCCACCGGTCTGAAGCTTCTGTTGTGTTTTATAACGTCGTTTGTCTGCAGTAAGAATAAAAATACAAATAACGTATTCTACCTTTAGGGGTCAGATAGAGACAAATACACTCTACACAAACCAGTCTTCCAAACCATAAGACAAAATACACACTGCAAATACCAAAATCCCAATCCAAAAGACAAAATACACTCCCTACCCCATCCAAACAAGAAAAAATAAAGGAGACACTATACACATCAAGTAGCACTAAAAACACACCAAACAAGAGGCAAAATACACTTCCTACCCTATCCAAACAAGAGACAATACAGTATACACCTTCAACCCAATCCAAACAAGAGATAAAATTACAGATAGACAAAATATACACCAAATAAGGGACAAAATACACTCCCTACCCTATCCAAACAAGAGACACAATACACAAACAGACAAAAATACAATTCCTAACCTAACCCATTCTCCCAGTCCCTTCCCCTTCCGTTTTCATAATTTGCGTGTACTTCCTTCCCCCACACTAATCTTTTCATCCTCTGATTGCTTTTACTGGGGTGTTAAACTGTTAATAACTCGCTCGCACATATAAGTCGACGCACAGCGGAAGATAATATGGCTTTACGCTGTCAGATATTGTTAGACTGGAGGACCGTTTTAAGTACTGACCAAGGAGACTCACTAGTACCTCATAGTTGAAACTCATCGAAATTCTGCAAATATGGCACAGTATTTTAGCTGTAGAAGTGACCAGTTACTTCAGCTGAACACCAAATACTGAAATTTCTACTAGCAATACTAAAACTAAAAAGAATGACTAACATCGACTAACATCTCTTTTAGTCCAGAACTCTTAAACTTGTAAAGGGATTACTGCTCTTGACTCTTAAAAGGAGTGGGATTAGTTTTGGGATTCATGGTTAAATTGGTGTTATAAGTTTTACTCCACGTCCTGGCCAGATCAGGGGAATATGTATATGTGAATCAGTTCCAGTCAATCGAACTGTTGGCCCTGATGTCACATGTACACATTTGTAAAAAAAAATAAAAGTGATCTGTCTATATCTACATTTGTCTGTCTATATTTCTGTCTAAATATCTATATCTGTCTACCTGTCTTTGTCTGTCTATCTATATTTATACATCCAGAGGTGTATATCTCTATATGTGACTATTTCCCCATGAAGCAAATTGTAATACTGAGCAATGATAGCCGCAACGAACGATAATACCAACACCTTTAATCTGGTGGTGAAGGATTCCAAGAAGGGCACAAAACATCACTATACCGAAACCTAATTAATAACGAAATACACAGTTGAGGAAAACTGATTCACATGACACCACAAAATGCAATAATTAAAGCATCGAAGTGTGTTGTATTCTGGAAACTAATGCTATATTCTGAAAACTGACCCGACTCACAAGGGCGTTCTTCACAATCTGTACCTAAACTTAATGGTCTCGTTCAGCCTTCTCATGGCAGGGACAAGTCTAGTATTCTATTTCAATTACCACCAGATGATTTTATTGACCTGAACGGGGGTCATAGAAACCACAGTGTTCATCCTCTCACCATAAGGTTGTCTTTTAGGGTATATATTTTTTTCTACTTCCAGACTCCCTGATTGAACTTAAATCTCATGTAATGAAATGATAAACGAAAGATATATTCAACAACTCCAGTTCGAAAAGTCTCTCCTAGACTGAGTAAAATTATCTTATTATAGAAGGGAATGCAAAGAAAAAAGAAAACTCTAAAGTCACGCCGAGGAATATGGACCAAAAAATAACGAAGAAAAAATTACAGTGGCACGCCATGATATTCACTTTCAGGAATCTCTGAGTTGAATTTACTCGCTGTAACACAGGGTAGTCCGCAAACAACACTCTGCTAGAACTTCACGTTTTGCGAGGAAGGCTAGGTCTGCTGGTGTGGGCGTGGGTGTGCCAGTCAATAGAAAATGAGAAACTGTCCAGTGGAAAGGAGGTACATGTTATATATAGCTAACCTGCACATAATACCCTCGTGCTGAAGAGGCTAAAAGGTACTTAAGTCATCAAAAGTGTTACCTGGATGAATATTATTTACGCCTTCCCCCCCCCCACAAGTGGCTGATGACAATAATGATATGAAGCCAATTACTTCCGTTATGGCAGTGTGTGTGTGTGTGTGTGTGTGTGTGTGTGTGTGTGAGAGAGAGAGGAAAAAAAAGTGCTGGTGATACTGATTGCCCACAAAATACAAAGACTCGAGCCCAGGGAAATCAGAGGCGGAGTTGAGTGGAGAGAAAACTACACTTTTTCTGTATTTTTTTTTTATATGAGGGACAGATCAAGGCAACAGAACGCGTAAATAATTTTTACAGTTGTTTTTGGAAGCAGATTAGCTATGGACATTGTGGAAATATATACCAGTATGTTATTTGCCGCAGGGATTCCGGTTACATGACTTTGCATATGAATTATACTTTGAAATACTGTGATGTCAAAAGTTAAAAGAAATTATAGTATATTATTTGGGAATAATATGCAAATAACGATGAAATGATAAACACACACACACACACACACACACACACACACACACACACACACACACACACACACACACACACACACACACACACACACACACACAAAATGATGCCTAAGAATATTAACATTAATGTTCATATATGGGAAATACCAATCTTTTTTCTTTCCTCATTTTAACAGGAATCCATCTCAAACAAAGAAGTTTACTCTCTCTCTCTCTCTCTCTCTCTCTCTCTCTCTCAGTCAGGAATGAAGGCACGAAAGCTGTCAATCGTTTTCCACCTACATAAGCGCCACAAATGACATTCCCGACACGCTCTAACTAGTTGCCCCAAATCCTGTTCCTCCATTAATTGCCATTCAAACACAGATTACTTTTTCTGCTCTTCGGTTCTGGTATCATTTTTGGCAACGACAGGAATTTTGTCAAGGTTGGTACGTGTGCGGGTAGGTAGGTAAATAGGTTGTCATAGAAATAAGTAAGTTAATAAGGAGGCAGGTGGGCACGTAGGTAAGTAGGTTGCTATGAAATATGTTCGGTTTAATCCTTGGGTCTTTACTGGGGGGACTGGGGGTGAGAACAGTTTTTTGTAGGTAGTTGTGTGGGAAGGTGGGAAGGCAGACGATTAGGTAAACAGATAGTGTAGGAAGGTCGGTAGGAAAGTACTGTAGGTAGGAGGGGTAAAACCTGTCACACTACAATCTGGTACTGAGACACAGATTTACACTTTCTGTGCATCAAATATTTTAGCGATGGGAGCTGTTACATCATGCTTGGTAGAACAGTGGGTACGTAGGTAAGTAAGTAGCAAGGGAGATAATTGCGGATAGGTTCTGCAGATAAATGGGAAGTTAAAATAAATACGATTACGACAAGTCCTGAGTTACCTTTATCAAGGTGTAAGGACCCAAGGGTAGCCTATATCAACCCAGTACAATCAGTGTACATGACCACCTGACCTCTTAATGATAGTAAAAAAAACAAAAAAAATCACCTCCTGGGAGATGGACTCAAGGGGGTCCCTCAGACTGGACCTTTGACGAAACCATATTGCACCACTTACCTGGAAAAGAAGAACAATATATAATGTCGAAAAAAAAAGAAGAATGAAAATCTAGCCCGAGAATTTCCACTGTTATTTCCCCCAGCTCTAATGGAATTTAGGCACTACTTTCCCCAAACCTCTGTATTACATATTAATAGCATATACGTCACTAGCTATTATGTAATGTGTTATGATATCTTAGTGCCCTGACACAGTGAGTGAGTGATTTTGAGCTTAGTAACGCGAATGAGTGACCGAGATGAAGGGGGATGGAGAAAATTAAGTGACAGAGATGTGCTGAAGGACTAACTGAGTGAGTGGCTTATGTGAACATCTTTTTAAATACTCCCAGAAAAAAGGTTACTGAACTTCCTATTCCCCCCTCCTAATTTTTTTCCCCTTGACTCTACAGTTGTCGAAGGTTTGTTTTGCTGGAGAGACAGATGGACAGGACAATTCTGCTGTGCTGATCGAGGGAGGGAAAGACAGTGTTGGCTCTGGGATGGTATATGTGTTGTGTTGTTTTACCGGAGGAAGGGTATAGAGATACTGAGAGATAGACAGATAAACAGAGAGAGAGAGAGAGAGAGAGAGACTATAAGAATCCATAACAAAATATGTGCAGAACTGTTACACAAATAGCGAATTCTCCATCTTTAATGCTCCCTGGATCACTCCCAAGCCATGGATTTGTAGGATTAATGGTAATGATGCTGATCATGAGGAGGATTATCTGTTTATGCTTATGAATTCCCCTCACTTTATGAATTAATGAAAACTTGTATTTGCCTGATGATTAAATAATGCGAACGATGATGACAAGATGATTTGAGTTGGTGATGACGATGATGGTGATAATAATGATGATGATGAGATGATGGTGATAATAATGATGATGATGATTAAGACTATTACAATACTTAGTAATGAACACAAAACAAAGCCACGAAAGATCAGCTAAAAGGTTAAGGAAAAAAAAAGAGCCAAAGGGGAAATGAGAATTTAAGCTGTTGAAAAGTTTGGGTGACTGATGACGCTTCGGGTTCAGGGGGTGGCAAAAACACTTCACTGGACAAAGAGAGAGAGAGAGAGAGAGAGAGAGAGAGAGAGAGAGAGAGAGAGAGAGATAATTATATACAAAACCACTGAGGGGGATAAGGAAAGTCATGTCTAACCCTTCCACTCCAGTGGCTCTCTATGCTGATTAAAATAGTCTGAAGGTAGACAAATAAACGGAGAGAGAGAGAGAGAGAGAGAGAGAGAGAGAGAGAGAGAGAGAGAGAGAGAGAGAGAGAGAATCAAAGAAGGAAATTCAAGACGCAATCAAGAAACCGATTTTGAACAGAGAATTGATCTCATCAATACGAGTACGTTGCTTGTTTCATCTATGCAATTTCCCGACTTTTTTTTTTTTTTTAAGCTAGAAAGGTAGTCTTTTAGTTTTTGGTTCTTTCTCTTTCTTTCCTTCTTTCAGTCGTTTTTTAAAATTTATATTTAGGCATAATATTACCACTTAATAACCACCAAGCTAACAGAGACCTGTCGTCCGTAAACAGAATAATCTGATGAGTAAAAATAGCCAATAAATTTATATACACCAAGTAGTCCCAGGGTTCAGTGACAGAGGAGAATATTAAGTGTCAAACGTGTGGGCGATAAACACAGTAAAATTGGAAACTACCGACACGTGGAGCAGCGCTGAAAAGTGGAGCAACAAAAAAGGAGGATGACACAATGGTGTGGATCATTAGTAGGTGGAAGGGTGCAAAATGTTGTGTGTGTGTGTGTGTGTGTGTGTGTGTGTGTGTGTGTGTAACCTAATGATGACGCAATATTCACGCTGCTTAAAAAAAAGAAAAAAATGTAATGGCGAGTGCTCTGACTGAATCCAATCTATTCAACATTCATACAATAGTTTTGAGGACGACATACTTATATTTTCCACGCGTCTTTTCGTAACACTATATATTTCCTCATTTTCATAATTTCCAGTAACATGTTCAGTTCGAGGGTATGTTATTGACGAGTGTTTCGTTATTGTTCCTCTTGAAAGATTTTATACAGCATCAGAGAAAACCAGTAAAGTGATCAGTGTGATAAATGAACTCCAATACAACACACACACACACACACACACACACACACCTCCAGGGTGCTTAACCAGAGCCCATCAGTAGCGAATAAGAATAAACATTTGCATACAAACATGACAAAATCATCTCTGTGTTGTCACACCACCAACATAATCAGTGATGGCAGTATTAAATAACAAGATGGCATCATCACTCCCTCCGTCGCTTTATTGGCCAAATCTTTTATGCAGCCGTTTTTGTTAACCTGATCCAATAACCTAATGAATGTTCGTTAACTGAAAATTAATTCGTCGATAATGAAAAACTGCATTACATCTTGTGTAATATGAATACGCGTTCATTAGCCTCCAATTCAATGCGCTTAAAAATGGAAACAAAGCTAACAACGACCATTAAACTGATTACCTACTATTATGCAAGTAAATACTTAAATGCTTTTCACGCATATTCCAGGTGTTTTTATACCAGCTATACAAAATTCGAGGTTACATGTAGCCAATATCGAGCGGCCTGACCAATTACAGGCCAGCAAAGTTTTATTCCGGCATCTATATTTTACTTAATCCCTTCCGGCATTACGGTGTTTGTTAACAGGAAGGTAGATACACTTGCAAGTAAATGTGAGTCTTTATTAAAAATGAACTCTATTTCTCCTTGTTATTTAGAATGCTACAGAAAACTCTACTCTCCAACATCCACCTATATCTCTTCACATATTCACTTCGGTACTAATGTAGAAATGAACCGTCTCCGTTAGAGCGAGATGTTTACAGTGTCACAGGACATAAGAGCTCATGCATGTTTACAGTCAGTTTACCTCCTAGCAACATGTGATATTACACGATTTGGTAGTCTTTATACTTGAATGTATTTGTTATTCATATTTTCTTATATGGGTAAGATCAGTACAAGTAACAACTGCTGAGTGATTAAGAAGCAACTGAAGAAGCTCAGTTAGTTCTTCTTTTTTCTCTCCTGTTTCAGTACGAATTGAGAGAACTACAATACCAAATACATATATATCTCTGATGCTTGTGTATCCTTCTACCTGGCCTCCCCTTCTCTAATACACTACAGACTTTGGTTTCTCGTCCTCCCAAGATTAATTTATTTTCAAAAGGGACAAACCTAAAGCACCGATATACAGTATCCGTAACCTCACACTAGTTCCCCGTGTATAAAACTACAATAAAATAATAACAGAGAACAGAGATCCATTGTATCATAATGGTCGATTAGATAAAGTTCTGAAGATTTTTTCCTGATAAGTATTCGGTGACGATTTCTTACGTATATTTTTTTCTACAGTTAATCTTGTATAGCTTTACCATACACTCCGAGATCCCATTTTCCATTACTGGAGAAGACACTTTTTTGTTGAGGACAAACTTTTCAGATTAAACGAGTTAGATATGGCCTTCATTTACATTTTGCTATTAGAGTTGTTGCCCAAGTTAATAGAAATCACTTGAAGGTAGCAAGGAAATGCCGGATTAGGGTACTTAAGAGAGCTTCTCACTGGAAAAGAGTATGGTGGTGGTTGTGGTGGTGGTGGTGGTGGTGATTAACTATTCACCCCTTCTAGACAATGACGTAATTTTTCAAACATTCCTAATTACCGGTAGGCACTTTTATTTAACTCTAGAGGGACCCCCGGTTGTGGAGGAAGTTATTATAATTTTATTCTTTATTTCTGCTACCGCCAGACAAGTTTATTTAGCGTAAGGAAGGGAAAAACAACTAGGAATGGAGAGAGAGAGAGAGAGAGAGAGAGAGAGAGAGAGAGAGAGAGAGAGGGAGGGGGGAGAGAATAATTACCAACAATTACGATACGGACACACTGACTCGCCTGTCACCTAAACTAGCTCAATAATGATTTTCATTTTCCCATCAGATACCACTCATCAGCAAAATAAACCTCTAATACCGTTAATGCAGGAGCCGCGGTGGTCTGGTGGCGGTAGTGTTCGCCTTACTAGCTGTGTGTACGCTGAGTTGTGCTCAAAGTTCAGATTGTGGCGACGTTCTAAAATGCTTCCTGATTGTATGTCCATTCATTTGATCCTTTGTTGTATGTTTCCCCCCTGCTGACATATCCAGACTGCGACACACAAACTTGTGGGAGGCGGTGGCTGAATCGGTAGAGAGGCGGCCTGCAGTCCTAAAGGACCCAGGTTCGAATCCCGGCTGGGGCAGGGAACAGTTTAAGGATTTGAATTTCATAAAAACAGAATTTCCTGATCTACCACATGACATGCCGACATGTCGTAAAAATATCCCCCGTTGGTACCAATATACCAGTCCTGTATGAGACAGCCCTAGCATGTATTCAGTATGGACGGTGACTGTTAGTGCCGAAGTGGTGACATGTGGAGGTGTAGGAGGACTGCTGGGCCTTGGGATAGGCTACTGCCCCCGAGATATAGACAGGACGCCTTTGCCCAGAGTCGGACACACACACACACACACAAAAAAAAAAAAAACATGCAATACTTCCAGTTTACATGCACTGATTTTACTTCAGACATCCTTTATTTGCCTACACTTGGGTCACATTGGGGCTTTACAAATGCATTCCAAGTACACACACACACACACACACACACACACACACATGTAACTGATACAAGCAAAACATTCCCACAAACCAAAATAAAAACACAAATGCAAGTACAAACACCCCCCCACCACACACACACACACACACACATACACAAACGTCCTAACCCATGTCGATGAGTAATACTCTTTAGTCTTACTTCTATCTTGCTTCTCGTTTTCCTGAGTTCACTGAAATGACAAAACGGGCAACTTACTTATCAATATTGGCACTAACAGACACTGTGGAGAAATATAATGGACGGATAAGAATAAAAGGTGGAAAGTAGAGAGAGAGAGAGAGAGAGAGAGAATATGAAGGATTCAATTAAGGCTATGAATAAGTGAACAGGAAGACAATCGAAAAGCCCCAGCATTCCAGACCTTGATAAATTATATTTTTGTGGCCTACATACGGAAGACCATGTGTGTGTGTGTGTGTGTGTGTGTGTGTGTGTGTGTGTGTGTGTGTGTGTGTGTGTGATGTACAAAACGAAAAATTCTGAAACCGTAGTTTATATATACCGTATTTAACGTGACTAAGTTTAAGTTAGTCTAAATGTGCCATGCTGACAGGATGAGAACAAAATGAAGGGACATCCTACATGAACCTACTTTAAATAATCGCCATGCCTTTTGACCTTAAACGTGGGGCTCACCAGGGTCCCGAGTCAAATACGGTATCAACAGTCCACCGTGGCTCCATTGCCTATCGATTTACTTATAAAATCCTCTCGCAATTCCTCCTTTCAGTTACCTACATCCCTACCTATATTATTTTCCCTCAGTTACCAAACTACCAGAGTATCAACCACGTAGTTCTTCCTTCACATACCTATTTAATTATTTTTCATAACATTGCAGACTTCTATTCTACCGACGTACAAAAACATCGTAAATAATGTAATTCATTTCTTCACTTATCTTCTTACTTATATACATACTTCACTTACCAAACTACTTATTTACCTAACCACAAGGGCATCATATAATCTCGCAGACTATTTGTTTCATCATTGCCTACTTACCTACCTATTAATTTATTCACTTAACTCCCAACCTACCAACCTTAGGATAATTCTCGTTAAGTTTCATCCTTCACTCACCTACCTATCTCCCTACGGACGCCATCATGCCGGCAACAACCACGAATAACTCTACGTACCTTACATAACACTCTTACGCCGCCTGGGTCCCTTAGATGTCACCTCTCACCTCACGACAGCCGCAAGACACACACCTCTTGATTCGAGGCCCAATATTCCTCCTCTTCCCTTCCACACGCGTAAAAACACAGAAAAGAGAGGTGGCGTGCGGTCCTAACGGACCCAGGTTCGAATCCCGGCTGGGGCAGAGAACAGTTTAAGGATTTGAATTTCATTAAATCAGGCTTTACTGATCTACCAGAAGACCCGCCGACATGTCTTAAAAATACCCCCGCTAATACCAATACACCAGTCCTGTATGAGACAGCCCTAGCATGTATTCAATATGGACGGTGGGTGTTAGCGCCGAAGTGGTGACATGTAGAGGTGTATGGTATGCAGGAGGACTGCTGGGCCTTGATAGCAGGCTGTGAAGCCTATGCCCAGAGTCGGACAAAAAAAAAAAAAAAAAAAAAAAAAAAGTAAACTTGCCAGACGAGAAGAGGTCGCTCTACCCCGAAACAGAGGACCATAAGCTGGCTCGCCTCTACTGATGGGATTGCTATCAGTCGCCGAGCTGATTACACTGCTCTCAAGAAATAAATAGAAGCTAAGGTATCGTCATTGTTTTTGTCTCTCTTCTCACATAATCTGATACTTTCTACAATCAACCTTCAGTCTGTTAGAAGAAATCAGCGATTAGTTAGTAAATAATGTGCTTGATTTTCATAGACGGCATCTGAGTACAGATATCACGCGTCTCATCTGGACCCCCACGCCGCATAGCTGCTGTAAGTTGCCAAGTCTTTAGTTCTAGCTAATTGCATTCCAGAAAAGACATTTCCAGCGTCAACTGAGACATATAAATATTTATTTTGTTTCACTAGATCTTTAACTGTCAACAGAAGAATTGGCAGATTAAGCAGTACATTTGTGAGGAACTTTTAATAATGACGTCTCCTACGAGGCATTCAGATATCACGTTTCTCGCCACCGCCACACGTGCTCCTACCCAGAGCCATAGAGCTCTGCTCCTGCCTGCTTCCCTCTAACCCCCTCCCCATCCCCCCATCTCTCCTCCTTCCATCCCACCACCTCCCTGTTCGCCTCATCCTCTAGCTACGTCTGCCCAGACTCTCGTTTTATGAACCTGAAAATTTTAATGCAAGTTATTAAAAAGGAACGAAATTTATTCTAATGAAGCAGCCCACTAAATAACGGTATAGAGCTGCTGAACATGTCTGCTATGCATCATTAAGTTCGGTTGTGGCTTCATCTCCATACTTTCATTGCAATATCTCTCTATCCTCCACCTTCCTCTCCCTCTCCTCTCCTCTTCGCTTAGCTTCCCCCTCCCACCTCCTTGTTGTCGATCACTCTCCATCCTCTCTCTCTCTCTCTCTCTCTCTGTTGCACCACCCATACTATGTCTCCGTGCTACACATCACACTGATACAATACACACTACAACACCATACCACACCACTCACTGCCGTGCTTCATACTGACGTACCTCACACTGCTATACCAAACACTGGCACACTTGATACCACCACCGCACTACACCACGTACTGCAACACCATACCACCCTACACACTACATCACCTCACACTGCTACACCTCACACAACCACACCATACTTCACACCTCCCTACCACGCCATGCCAAACTATGCACTACGACACCACATTATTGGCTACCACACCATATACTTGTCTCACGTCCTGTCTGGCCATTACGTTGACTTCACTCACTCCACACACACACACACACACACACACAGTGATAACGTCACATCGCAGGACGTTCATTACTGTATATGTGAGAATGCCGACAATAACCACCCTACCACCCTCTGGATGGCCAATTCGAGGGAGAGCAATAGCACTCAGAAAGATCATACCTCCTCAACTGCAGCACCATTTTCCCCTTTTCATATTTATCATGACCTTGACCTTGGTCTGTGACATTTTTAACATAACTTAATAACTCATTCTTCTAATGGTCTTAAGTCATTATTCAAAATTCTGTACAATTACATACAACATTTATGCTCATAATGTTGTTCCTAGCGGAGCCAGACAAGCATGCCAAGACACGCTGGCTCGTAGACATTTTCTGCAACTGAGATGTGGCTTTACAGTTGGGTAAGATAATTCTGTCAGGCATGAAAATGACTATACTATAGACCTGTTATATTATGTCTACTCAAAATAGAAAAGGTCATACATCTATCTATCTATCTATAGCCCGACGCCCTAATCCCGCAAAGGGTGGCCGCAGACAAAACGCCTCCAAGTCACTCTGTCACCCACCATTTGACTCCCCTCCCCCCAACTCACCCCCCCCTCCCTCATATACCTCTCAACTCCATCCCTCCACCTCATCCTCGGTCTACCCCTCCCTCTCCCTCCCTCCACCTCACCTACATACACCCTCTTAGTCAGTCTTTCATTCTCCATCCTCTCCACATGTCCAAACCACCTCAGTGTATTTCTCCTAATCTTTTCAACCACATCCACATCTACCCCACAACGTTCCTTCACTTCTTCATTCGTCAACCTGTCCCTCCATGTCACTCCACATACTCCTCTCAAGTAACTCATTTCCACTGCTCTCACTCTTGACTTGTTCCCCTCTTGCAAGGTCCACGCCTCGCTTCCATACGTCAGGGTAGGGATCACAATACCATCATGCAGTGACTTCTTAACTTCCATACTCACCTCCCTATTTCTCATCACTGCTTTCAGTGTGCCAACAACCTTCCTTCCCTGCTGTACCCTTTCACGTACTTCATCCCCCAAAGTTCCATCCTTACTCATCACACTACCCAAGTACTTGAATGCACTCACATTCTCCATATCCTCACCATCCAACCTCACTGTGCACTCTGTGACTTCATTCCTCTCAAACACCATAACTTTACTTTTGTTTACATTAACTTTCAGCTTCCTCCTCCTACACACTGTCCCAAATTCATTCACCAAACCTTGCAACTCCCATTCATCTTCACTCAACAATACTGTATCATCAGCAAACAGCAACACCGGAAGCTTCCAAATCTCACCCTCATTCATTAGGGCCACCCCCACATCCAATGCCCTACCTTGTACCTCCTTTACGACCCCATCCATATATATATTAAACAGCCATGGAGACATTACACACCCCTGTTTCAGTCCCACATTGAGATCAAAGAACTCACTCAGCTCACCATCCACTCGCACCGTAGCCCTAGCTCCCTCGTACATACTCTTCACAGCACTCAACAATTTCCCCTCCACTCCATATATTCTTAATACCTTCCACATACCTTTCCTATCTATTCTGTCATAAGCTTTCTCCAAGTCCATGAAGGCAGCGTACACTTTCCTTCCCTTCTCTAGATACTTCTCCACTAAACATCTTAGAACAAATATCTGATCTACACACCCTTTTCCATTCCTAAATCCCCCTTGTTCTTCTCCAACTAGCTCCTCTGTCATATGCCTAACCCTATATTCGATTCACGTTAATTCTGCCTAAAACTGACATCTACGGTGTCTTGAATAATGAACTGTAATCACAGAATAATTCTAGAATACAGTGCTAGTTACAAAGAAGTGCCATGGAAAGGATGTAGAGCCTAAGAATTGTCTATTCCCGTCATTAATCTTCGTGGGAAAAAAGATGCAGACAGATGAATGTTTGGTCCAAGTTAAGATGGAAAGAGTATATAGCGTGTGGAATGATGAGTTGCAACACCAGAATGTGGTAACTGTCACGAAGTAGTGCTACGCAAGGAATGTGAGCTGTAATACTGCATTCTGCTACTGGGCTCCGTGAAATAAGGTACAAAATTGCCAAAGTTGCAGCCAAGTTAATGTGAATGGGGTATAATGTGGGCATTTGACTCACACAGAACAGAGGTTCTCGAATCAGCCACGATTATTTTGTCAGACTAAGCTCAGAGGCGCCTTTGATACTGGATCTCTCAATACCACTTCAGAGCATCGAAGGTGCACTTGTATGGGGCGAAATTAGACCCTCTGTTGGGACTATTCCTGTTAATATCGACCTCCTTTGACAGAATGGGACATGTGCAGGGCGTGTGGGTGCTGGGATAAGGTGTGTGTGTGTGTGTGTGTGTGTGTGGGCTGTACATACGCGTGCTTACTGAGACTTAGAGTGGGAAGATAAAAGGGGAGTCAGGTAATGTCCCGTTAGCTTCAAATTATCGCTTGCTGACGGGTACACAGTTTTTCAAAGCTAAGACGCAGTTTTTCTCACACAGCCTTTCATTGGCAACACAAACATTGCTCTTCGGGGGAACCAAAGTAACTCTAATTAAAGGTGAACTAATATAGAGACGTAGCGATTCAGTGGTGTCCTCATGCATCCTTTGGTTACTTTTGTTACCTCAATACTGTTTAATTACAGTAAAGGAACATCTCTAGCACTAATGGATTTACTGAAGGCTCTATCTAACCCTTTTACCTCGAGCAATGACGTTTAAGCTGAAGAAAATCGTTTGAAGATGGTGAGAAAAACTGCAAATGACATCATCGTGTTGAAATGGTTATGCGTACAGGTCTTTAGCAGCAAGAGTAATAATAATTGACAAGAACAACAACAATAATAATAATAATAATAATAATAATAAATGGAAGTGTGAATGGAAACTGTCAGGTGTTGATATAGGAAGGGCAAGAGAAGGTGTGGCCTTGTTAGTGAGTCCGGAAGTACAGCAGTGTGTGACTGAATGGAAGGAGGTGTCATCGAGACTGATGTGGGTGAAAGCGAAATTTGAACGTGAGTTGTGGGTGTTTTTGAGTGCATATGGACCTGGTAGTGAAAGGGATGAAGAAGAGAGGGAGTCTTTCTGGAAAGATGTTGATGAGTGTCTGCAGAGTTTTGGAGCGAATGTGAATGTGGTAATAATGGGAGATCTGAATGCTAAAGGGGGAAATGTAGAGAGTTGAAGGTGTAGTTGGTATGCAAGGTGTGCCTGGAAGAAATGAAAATGGGGAAAGAATGATAGCGATGTGTGTTGAGCGAGAGATGGTGATTGGAAATACGCTGTTTGAAAAGAAAGATATTTATAAGTATACATGGGTGAGACGGGAGTGTGGAAGGGTTGTTGATAGAGCTTTGATGGACTATGTGGTTGTGTCTAGGAATGTAATAGGAAGATTGTTGGATGTGAGAGTTCTGAGAGGGGAGGGTGGAGGTATGTCTGACCACTACCTGGTGGAGGGAAAGTTAAGAGTAGGTGAGAGATGGGTGAGAGCTAGGAAGGTTAGGTGTGGCAGGGAGGTTTTGAAAGTGAGTTGGATAAAAGAGAGAAAAAGATAGAGTATCAGGAGAAATTGAAAGATGAGTGGAACACAGTGAAAGATCAGGAAAATGGCAGTGTGGAGGAGGAATGGCAGTTGTTTAAGAGTGCTGTGGTGAGGCGTGCAGAAGAGGTGTGTGGTGTGAGACGTGTGGGTGGTGGTGTAAGAAAAGGAAGTGAATGGTGGTTCGAGGAAGTAAGTATGGCTGTGGCTGAGAAGAGACGTGCATATGAAGTGTGGCTGCAGAGGAAGGATGAGATGTCATATGAAAGGTATAAGGAAAAGAGGAATAGGGCGAGAAGGGCTGTGCATGATGCTAAAGTGGCAGCAGATGAGAGGTGGGGTAGGCGGTTGACAGAGAATTTTCAACAGAATAAGAAAATGTTTTGGAAGGAGGTGAAAAGGGTGCGAAAGGGAGAGTCTGGGAAGGAAGGAGGAGTAAAAGCAAAGGATGGAAGGATGTTAATTGAGATGGATGCAGTAAGGAAGAGATGGGCAGAGTATTTTGAAAGATTGTTAAATGTAGAGGAGGAAAGTGGCTGAGATTGTGGCGGATGGAAGGGTGCAAGGAATAAATGTGTTGGGAGAGTTGCATGATTCTTTGATCGCAAAGGAGGAAGTGGAGAAGGCAGTAAAGGAGATGAAAACAGGGAAAGCTGCAAGTATGGATAGGTGTGCTGCGGAATGCCTGAAGGGTGGTGGAGTGACTATTGTTGACTGGTTAGTAAGATTGTTGAATGTGTGCTTTGTGAAAGGTATGGTGCCAATTGACTGGGCAAGTGCTTGTGTGGTCCCTTTGTATAAAGGCAAGGGTGATAAGTATGAATGTACTAGCCTAAGGGGTATAAGTCTGTTGAGTGTTGTAGGTAAGGTTTATGGCAGAGTGTTAATTATGAGAGTTAGAGAGGGTACAGAGAGAGTGATTGGTGATGAGCAGTGTGGCTTTAGGAGAGGAAGGGGATGCGTGGATCAGGTGTTTGCTGTGAGACAAGTGTGTGAAAAGTATTTAGCAAAAGACAAGGATGTGTTTTGGGCATTCATGGATTAAGAGAAAGCGTATGATAGAATTGATAGGGAGGCTTTGTGGACTGTTTGAAGATTGTATGGACTTGATGGTATGTTACTAAAAGGGGTGAAAAGTTTTTATGTAAAAAGTAGACATTGTGTAAGAGTGGGAAATGCTGTGAGTGATTGGTTTCCCATAAGAGTGGGGCTGCGACAGGGATGTGTGATGTCGCCTTGGTTGTTTAATATTTATATGGATGGTGTTGTAAGGGAGGTGAATGCAAGAGTTTTAGGTGGAAGTCTGAGTCTGGTGAATATTGATGGTGGAGAGTGGAATCTGATGCACCTGCTGTTTGCAGATGATACTGCATTGGTGGCTGATTCAGAGGAGAGATTGAGACAGTTGGTAGAGGAGTTTGGAAGGGGGTGTGAAAGGAGGAAATTGAAAGTAAATGAGAATAAGAGTAAAGTGATGAAGTGTATGAGGTTGGTAGATGGTAGGGAGATGAATATAGTTTTGAATGGTGCATTGCTTGAGGAGGTAGAGTGTTTTCAATATCTAGGGTCACATGTTGCTGTAGATTGAAGAATGGATGCAGAAGTGAAGTTTAGAATAAATGAAGTAGGAAAGGTGCTGGGAGGAATGAAAAAAGTGTTTAGATGTCGTTCGCTTAGAATGGATGAAAAGAGAAGGCTGTATAAGGGTGTTGTGGTACCGACTGCGTTATATGGGGCTGAAACATGGAATATGGGTGTAGCAGAGAGGAAAAGTTTGAATGTAATGGAGATGAGGTGTCTGAGGAGTATGTGTGGAGTGACGTATATGGATCAAGTGCGAAATGATGAAGTTGTTCGGGAGATGGCTGGTAGAGTTGAGCAGAGGGTGTTGCGATGGTTTGGGCATATGGAGTGAATGGATAATGAGCAATTTGTGAAAAGGATAACTAGAACTGATGTGAGAGGTGTAAGGCTGAGAGGAAGACCACGAATAGGATGGATGGACAGTGTGAAGAGAGCGCTGGATGCGAGAGGGATGTCTGTTGGTCAAGGAAGAGTGGCTGTGCGTGACAGAAATAAATGGAGAGAAATTGTGAATGAATAAGTGATGACGCAGCCCTGAGGGGATATTCTCCCGCACTTGGTCTGATCAGCTAGTCAGATCAGGTGCGGGTAAGGGGATGGGTCAGTTATGATGTGGCAGGGGTAAACCAGCTCTGCTGTCGGGCCCTGCTGCGGATGTCACTGATTGCATTGTGCAGTTGACCCTTGTGCAATGTGGTGCGGTGAGGATCTGTCCGTTCTCCCCTTTGGGGCTAAGATGAGAATGAATGTGTTTGAATGGATGAGTAAATGGGGAGTGTGTCGTCCTGTCTCGGCTACCTCCCTTTCCGGGGGGGAAGCAGCCTAGGTATATAGATAGATAGATAGTAGTGGTAGTAGTATTCATGGTAGTAGTAGTAGTAGTTGTAGTGGTAGTAGTAGTAGTAGTAGTAATGATAATAAATACAGTATTATATAAAAATCCAACTTTTCTGGCAGTAACTACCAGCACTTTGATGTCTGACTGATACCGATTAAATAGTGAGTTTTGAAGTGAGAAGGAAGCCAGTTAGAGAGGACGTTCAATAAAGCGTTTTGATTTTATAAAACTCTGATCTTTCACATCACAATCTCTTCTTGAGTGATTGAATGTGACAAAAAAAAAAAAAAAACTGCTCCCAATGCCACGCTCACGCCCACTTCAGCAGACTTAGCCGTCCTCACAACACGTGCAGTAATGTACTGCCAGGTGAATTTCTAGAGGAAAGTTTTTATGGACACCCTGTAATATCTAACACACCTTGATTTAACACTAAATTTTGCACACCTGAGCAGTCTTTCATAACTTCCTTGATTAACTCATTATTTTTGAATACATGATAGTCTTATTGAGCCGATCTTGATTTAACTCCTTATTTTTGCAGACCTGAGAACTCTGAATTAACCTACCTCGATATTACTCTTTATTTTGGCATACCTGAGCAGCTTACCTCTGCATACCTGAGCAGCTTTTTCTCTGCCTGCCTGAGCAGCTTTATTTTAGCATACCTGAGCGGTTTTATTTCTGCACACCTGAGCAGTTTTATTTTTGCATATCTCAGCGACTTTATTTTTGTATACCTGAGCAACTTTATTTCTGCATACCTGAACAGTTTTATTTCTGTATACCCGAGCAACTTTGTCTGGATACCTGAGCAGTCTAATTTCTGCATACCTGAACAACTTTATTTTTGCATAGCTGCGCAGCTTTATTTTTGCATACCTGAGCAGTCTAATTCAACCTACCTTCCTTTAACCCTTGACTGCCGGCGAAATCATACTTAACTTCAGCGTACACCGGCGTCTGGCGTGAGAAATTATGTTCTTGGCGATAAACAGCTTCGAATTTAATCAGGTAGTGTGATTAAAGAGGCGGAGTCACGCAGCGCCTCATTCTGTCAAAGAACCTGGCGAGACAATCTGGCACACCTATGGCCGAAATCTGGTACAAAAATTTCTCAGCACTTTTTGAATAGCGATTTATTTTAGTTATTACACCCTTTATATATGTAGGTATGCGTTACTGAGGCAAACTACGTCAGCGTTTAAAACAGATAAACTACATAGAAGAGAATTTGATGACATAAGAGGCTTAAAAAGTCGCTGAATGAAAGATGTTGCGAAACCTACAATGTCACCCAGAATCCAACTCCAGTTTCGAACTAACTACTGTGTACGCTGACGCATCTATTGATCTATCCATTTATCTATCTATCCATCTATCTATCCATCCATCTATTGCCTGGTAGACACTAGCAGGTCCGTACAGTAGGTGGGATATGAGGCTCCGTTGCACCTCTTCCTTAGAGATTAATGTTGCATATTACACCTTAGCATTCTCTTGTTTTTTGCTTAGGTAATTTTTTAGTAAACATAGTGTCCATCAGTAGTTTATAAGAGGAAATAGAGGTTTAATATGTAGAATAAATCACTAAGGAAGAGATGTTACGGTATCTTCAAACCGACTTACAACACGACCCATATATTAACTGGCAGACCAGAATCGAAGTGATGACAAGATATACTAACGCACGAGTTAGCCTATCCATCTATCTATTGCCTGACACCGAATCCTGTGAGAGGCTACTTTTACAAAATCCAGGCGTTTCTGTCCCTATTCAATAACGACCCCCCCGTCCCACGACACACCAGTCTCCCTTACATGCCCTCGGACCTCTTCACCTCGTTGTCGGTCTCTATTTCTTCATCATCATCATCATCATCATCATCATTATCATCATTATCATCGTCATCAGTATCATCATCATCATCATTATCATCATCATTATCATCATCATCATCATCGAGAACTTATTCCCGCCTAAAGATGGAATGATGGAGAGAAACATGTACGAGGAATATAACCCAAGGAAATGGGCCTCACAGTCATTTGCACATGATTCAAGCCCTCGGAATCCTGGCTGCCCCTCTCAAGCCTAACCATCACACATTTTTTATATGAATTCGGTACATGTATAAACCTCTTCAGCGTTTCTCGTTTATTTTAGTGTTGGTATCTTGACACGACTTTGCTTAACTTTGGGCAGACTTTTCGAAATAAAGGGGTCAGTTATAGTCTTAAATAAGCCTTTCTCTGCTACGGCTTATTAAAAAGTGTTGAACAAAATCGTCTGGCGGAAGAGTGATTTAGATTTTTTTAAAATGAGCTGGAGGAAAAAAAAGCTTTTGCATGTAGAAATTAAAGAGATGCCTCAGTAAAAAGAATGCCTAATATTTAATGGGCCTCAGAGCTGACGTCCTTGAACCGCATTGATAAAATATTCCCCGGAACATAGAAAAAAGATGTAATTACTCTGCTTCAGTGACGCAAATCGATTTTTTAGAATTATGAATGTAAAGCAGCAAAGGACAGGGTTATTGACAGATGGGAGGGGTGGGTGGGAGGAGGGGGCAAGGGAGGTGGGGATATGGGAGTCAGGGAAAGGCTGATTTTTTTCTCTCTCTCTCTCTGGAAACAACACACAAGTGGCGGAAAATATAAAAGAACTTTATCCTGGCTGAAACTTGCTTCAGATGCAGCGACTTGTTCTAAAACGTGGGAATATAGCTGTTTCTTGAACCGGAAGACCCTTGGTAAAAATGTTGAAAGGGAGAGAGGACGAAGAGGATGAAAATGTTCTGGCAGAAAAAAGGTTAAAAAAAAAAAAAAAAAAAAAAGTGCGACAAGGGGAGGGAATGTGTCTGGGACCTGCGGTGAAAAAAATATAAGACAACAAGAAAAAGAGGAAAAAAATGCAGAGGAGTTGCTGTAAAAACTGCGCTGAAGAAACTGTTAAATACAGGAGAGAGAAAGGATAAGACTGGAAAGGGGGCGACGAGAAGCCAGGGAGTGATAATAATAATAACAGTTGTAGTAATAATAATAATAATAATAATAATAATAATAATAATAATAATAAGCAATCGTGGACATCACTTCCGTATTCCATTGTTGCACTACATTCTTATTTTGATTTTCCCAGGATGATCACCGTTCCATTATTTCTTTTTTATTTTTTGCTCTACCTAACCTAATCTAATACTAAAAAATAAAAAATAAAAATAAAAAGTCTTACCTAGACTTTTCTGGACAAGAAAATGGCAAATATAGCACACGAAAATCAGCATCCTGCCAAGAGATGCATACTTGGCGACTTACCTTCACATCTCCAGCACGAAAAATTCTCCCAAGAAGAATGTAATTACGAAGTACAGCCTTGAGCCAAAGTTCAAGAAGAGGCTTGGGCTAGAGGGGAATGAGGTGAATACTTGAAGGAAAGTGTCGAGGGTAAGAAAAAAAGAAAAAAGGAGAAAGGAATGGAAGTGTGTCGTGTCTCTGTTTTTTTAATGGTGGGCGCTCTCAGGCAGGTACGGATGAAAACTATGGTGGAGAGAGAAGCATGAGATTGATAGATGGAGAGAGAGAGAGAGAGAGAGAGAGAGAATGATGACAGAGGCACACAGGAGGATGAAAGAGGAAACTGAATGTTAAGGATATGAAAAAGTCTTCGTTTAATAATAATCTAACTGCAGCCAGACAGTGAACTTTATCTGCTTGGAACTTAG
This sequence comes from Coenobita brevimanus, assembly GCF_032717465.1. Lineage (NCBI taxonomy): Eukaryota > Metazoa > Arthropoda > Malacostraca > Decapoda > Coenobitidae > Coenobita > Coenobita brevimanus. The sequence goes on along the minus strand of NC_137027.1, from coordinate 25,996,639 downwards.
TAATTTATTCCAACTATTATCAACGATTTTATTCATCACGGAGGAACCCTGCATAATAAAACAAAAAAGTTAGACTCATACACGAAAGAAATGAAAATTTTCCTTTTGATGTACTAGCATTTTATTTCGAGCTAACGCCAATTAACTTTCACCATCACTTACAAGTCCTACGCAGTGCAAAGGTTTGGGGCAAGAAATAAACATACACTGACGAAATGCATCTTACTTATGCACACAGTATACCACTCGAAGGAACATATAACTTAGCATTGTCCTACAGCAACTGTAGCACTGAGCCATTTCAATCATCACAGAGAAATGTACTTAAACGTGCTGTTTAAGAGCAAGAGCCACACGAGTAAAACGAGCCCTCAGAACTTCAAAACATTTAGCTACCACCATTTCCACCTATCCCCCGTGTCTCTATCTGAGGTTTTATCCCTCCTCCCGCCTCCAGTCATGCACCTCACTTTGCATCTCACATACACAAGAGCTTCACCCTCACTCAGGCTTAGACATCTTTTTGAGCTTTTGTGTGGCTCTATTTTCTCTCCTGCTTTGCTATGTGACTCGATATTCCATCGTATTCTGCTCTGTGGCTCTGTATTCCCCTTATCTTGTTATGTGGTTCTACCTCCCCCCTTTGTTCTTTTATGTAGCTCTGTATTCCCTTCTCTTTTGTCCTTATCTTCCTTCCTATTAAATATCCTGTAATGCACTTGAATGAACTGGTGGCACTGGCTACTTTAGGGTCCTCGCGTCGCGGTCGATAATCCCTTTACCCTGTCTCAGAACTAGAGGGATCTTGCTTAACTAACCAGCTATAATCTTGTTGGTTGGAGTCTCGTTTCCTCAGTATGGAATCTTAGGCATGTTTAGCCGGTTCATTCCGTTGACGGGATATGTATTTTATTTTTGCAACATCCAAGTACGAGTATTTTAACTTAGACCTCTCGTACTGAAGAGGTTAATGAAGGCTATGCCTGATCACTTCTGGTCTCCCCTAAGCCGAATGAAATAGTCTAGAAATAAAGAGAATAAAAAAAAAAAAAATCTTGAATCGCTTTAAAAAACACTGACAGTGACAGTTCCAAACTAGAGAAGCAGCCTATGTTCCGTGCGATCGGAACCTCTGATATTAAAAGAAAATATTGATCCTGAATGTATCTTGCGAGACATCCTATATCTCGTGTGTTAGAACCTTATATACAAAAACAAACTACCGATCTTGCGGGTACTGTCATTTACGAAAGTTCAATGGGGTCTGGGTGAGTGTGGGAGATTCCAACTTGCGTCCCCTTCTTGGTTGACGGGATTCTGGTCATGTGGAAAAAACACCCACACGAACAGTGCAGACGCGTGTGTATTGAGGGGGGGGGGGAGGAAGGGGGAATTTGATTCACCAGCACAAAAGTAGACTCCTGTGGACTTTCATGGCTTGGCTTTGTTGTGGCCCGAGGCTCAACTGAAACCTGAACTCGACTGACTGAAGGTTTTAGATGCCCTTCTGCAGTCAACTATCATCCTTTCGGGAGATGGGGAGTAAGTTGAGGGACGTTTGTATAACCAAGCCGTGCAGCCGCCTGGATATATAGTGCCATTGCATGAAGGCATCCTTCTCCATCATTAGGATGTGTGACTATATACAAATAAATGCAAGGACAAACTACGACTACCCACTTTGAATGTTCCTCGCAACTCGAAGTTATAATCCCAGACTCAGAACACATGCAAAATTGGAGACTAGCACCCAGTCACTGAACCACCACGGACCTCGCCTTTGGTAAGTGGTTTTGTTCCAGTGCTGGCAGAGACACTCGACCTCTGAATGGGTTAGTTATTGGATTGGAAACAGAAGCGTCGCCTCGTCTGTATGGTGGATTTTTCTCGTGTCTGGGGTATATTGAATTCGGCAGAAAAATAAGCAAAGGAAAAAAAAAATCAACTTGTATTTTGGCTAAAGGAAAAAGGTACAAATATTTTTTGGGCTTAGGAATAAATACCCCTTTTTAGCTTAAAGAAAAAAAAAAACGTTTTCGGGATTAAAAAAAAAAATATATATATATTTTTTTCCCTAAGAAATAACAATTACACATATTATAGCTAAAGAAAAGGACAATTACATTTCCTTCTTGACTAATAAAAAAAAAAATGCTTTTTTGTTTAAGAAAAAACAATTATTTTTCATAAAAGGAATTATAGTTACTCTTATTTTTTGACTTGTGTATATCTCCATGAGGAATAAGGTATTTTTGGCTAGCTTTTAGAAGAATCTAATTTGTCTATATTTTTTTCACTGAACGAAAACATTTGCTCAACTTCAGTTTCATGGAACGTGTGATTAGCAGTCCCTTTTTGACCGCATCTCTTGTATGAAGGAGTGAAAGGGAGATTTGTCTTAACCCTTTCAATACGTGGGGTGTATTCCTAGCTATATACATAATTTAATGAGAGCATGAATACGGTCATCACCATCATCATAATCATCATCATCATCATCACCGTTGTCGTCGTCCAGATCCTACAATACGTCCCATTAATACATGGGGTGGATGGATCCAGAGAGGAGTACGAAAGCAGAAAAGCAAGAAAACCGAACACAGAGTACGGTATCAAATGAAATAAAGCCACATAATCATTTACTCATGGTCTTTTGGTCTCATTACTACAGATCCTTCACCATAATTTAGCCTAGATTTTCGTCCTTTTGTGGCTAATTTTACGTAGCAGAGGGATGGAATAAGGTAGAGCTACGACTCTACATCACTGCTTTGGCACTTTTGCCATTAGACTCATAATCAGAAATTAATCTATTACTACACCTCAGTATTCAAGATGATGAGATGTTAATTTTAGGCCCAGATAGAGTCTAAAGAGTATCATTTTAAGAGTTTAGCTAAGCAAACGAGTTACGTTGCACAGTGCTGGTCTAATACTTTCACAGAGCGAGAGGTAATACCGAATTGTGCCTTAGATGAAGCAATCTCCGGGCTAGATCACGTCGGTGCTGAATTTGCAAAGCTTTTCCTCCTTGACTGGTGCCTGACCTGATACAGATCGCAGCAGACGAACTCCAGGCCGGGCACACGGAAATATTGTCAAGAAAAAAAAAAATTTGATCTGTCGTAGGTAAGACGCACGTGCTCTTATTCTTCACACACACACACACACACACACACACACACACACACACACACACACACACACACACACACACACACACACACACACACACACACACACACACACACACTGATACCATATTTTACTGCCATAGTTTAGTTGAATCACCCACATTATTATGCTTCATCTCTCCCTTGCGTTATTTTTATTTTTCCGGCTGAGAGGTAAAGAAAGTAAGGCAGTGTGAAAGGGGAAATAGTAGGGGAGTGAAAGATAGGAATAATAGATTGTTGGTGGAGAAGAGAGAGAAATTGAGGAGATGGAAGGAGCACTTTGAGGATTTGTTGAATGTAGAGAGTGAGAGCAGTGTGAGTATAAGTGGTTGGGGAATGGCTGGGAGAAGAAGAGATGAGAGGAGGGAGGAAGAGATCAGTAGGTCGGAAGTAGTGGAAGCGATGAAGAAGATTAAGCTGGGAAAGGCCCCAGGAATTGATGGAGTGTGTGGTGAAATGCTTAGGTATGGGGGTGAGATTGTTGTGGAGTGGATATGGAAGTTGTGTAGATTGGCTTGGGAAGAGGGAAGGGTTCCAGAGGACTGGAAATCAGGTATAATTGTTCCTCTGTACAAAGGAAAAGGGGAGAGAGAAGTATGTGGTAACCATAGGGGTATTTGCCTTCTTAGTGTGACTGGTAAAATATATGGTAGAATACTCATTGATAGGGTTAGGCATATGACAGAGGAGCTAGTTGGAGAAGAGCAAGGGGGATTTAGGAAGGGAAAAGGGTGTGTAGATCAGATATTTGTTCTAAGATGTTTAGTGGAGAAGTATCTAGAGAAGGGAAGGAAAGTGTACGCTGCCTTCATGGACTTGGAGAAAGCTTATGACAGAATAGATAGGAAAGGTATGTGGAAGGTATTAAGAATATATGGAGTGGAGGGGAAATTGTTGAGTGCTGTGAAGAGTATGTACGAGGGAGCTAGGGATACGGTGCGAGTGGATGGTGAGCTGAGTGAGTTCTTTGATCTCAATGTGGGACTGAAACAGGGGTGTGTAATGTCTCCATGGCTGTTTAATATATATATGGATGGGGTCGTAAAGGAGGTACAAGGTAGGGCAGTGGATGTGGGGGTGGCCCTAATGAATGAGGGTGAGATTTGGAAGCTTCCGGTGTTGCTGTTTGCTGATGATACAGTATTGTTGAGTGAAGATGAATGGGAGTTGCAAGGTTTGGTGAATGAATTTGGGACAGTGTGTAGGAGGAGGAAGCTGAAAGTTAATGTAAACAAAAAGTAAAGTTATGGTGTTTGAGAGGAATGAAGTCACAGAGTGTGCAGTGAGGTTGGATGGTGAGGATATGGAGAATGTGAGTGCATTCAAGTACTTGGGTAGTGTGATGAGTAAGGATGGAACTTTGGGGGATGAAGTACGTGAAAGGGAACAGCAGGGAAGGAAGGTTGTTGGCACACTGAAAGCAGTGATGAGAAATAGGGAGGTGAGTATGGGAGTTAAGAAGTCACTGCATGATGGTATTGTGATCCCTACCCTGACGTATGGAAGCGAGGCGTGGACCTTGCAAGAGGGGAACAAGTCAAGAGTGAGAGCAGTGGAAATGAGTTACTTGAGAGGAGCTTGTGGAGTGACATGGAGGGACAGGTTGACGAATGAAGAAGTGAAGGAACGTTGTGGGGTAGATGTGGATGTGGTTGAAAAGATTAGGAGAAATACACTGAGGTGGTTTGGACATGTGGAGAGGATGGAGAATGAAAGACTGACTAAGAGGGTGTATGTAGGTGAGGTGGAGGGAGGGAGAGGGAGGGGTAGACCGAGGATGAGGTGGAGGGATGGAGTTGAGAGGTATATGAGGGAGGGGGGTGAGTTGGGGGAGGGGAGTCAAATGGTGGGTGACAGAGTGACTTGGAGGCGTTTTGTCTGCGGCCACCCTTTGCGGGATTAGGGCTTCGGGCTATAGATAGATAGATAGATAGAGTTAGTCATGGGAACATGAGAACGTTAAAACTGACGCCATTTACTCTCTCATGATCAGTGCAATTCTCCAATTTTATTCCAGGTAACTCCAAATGAGTACGGTACAATACTGAGCTGAGAGTGAGTCATAGGAGTTTGAAAGTGACAAAAAAACAACTACCTGTTTCATTTTTGGCTGTGAGGATAGATAAGCGGTGGGTGAGAGAATGGAACGGCCTTACTAAATTTACTTTGTAATGAGTTTGTGAGTTCCTCTTTGTTAGCGGGATTTGGCAGCCTTCGCTTCTCGTTAATTTCATCACTAAGGGAATGGGAGGGAAGTTTCTTTTTATGGTTGATTAACCTGACCTAAACTATTTCTCAGCGGGTCTCCGTTGCTTCCTCCAGGCTCCAATGACTCACTGCAAGGTGAATAAAATCGTCTTCTTTAGCTGGAAGAGAAAATCAAGAGCTATGCCGACAATGATAGCCTTAATGCTGACTTCATTAATATTCCTAGTTTCTGTGCCTCACCTTCAGCTGAGTAAAATTGTCTGGTGTTACCTGGAATAATTACTAGAGTTTTTCGGCCACGATGTAGTTCGTGGAGGCGGCATCATCACTCCCAGCTTCTTGTGATGCCTCTTAGCCAAATAAAAGCATCTGGTGATAGCTGGAATAAATAAGTAAAGTTTTCTCGACCATTGAAGAGATGTTGACGGCTTTGTTATGAATATGGTGTTAGTTTATTGCAAAACTTGAATACTTTGCTCAAAGTACACAGTCTGTCTTGCACTTCTATTTCCAATTATCGTCTTCTTTTCCCTCCCCTTCTGTATCACTCGCTATCTTCGTACTGATCTCTCTCTCTCTCTCTCTCTCTCTCTCTCTCTCTCTCTCTCCTCTCTCTCTCCTCTCTCTCTCTCTCTCTCTCTCTCTCTCTATTTCTTCTCCTCCCTTGCCTCATTTTTCTCTGCCCTTCTCTTTCCTGCTGTTCCAAGCATCGTACCTTACCTACCAGTTCCTTAACTTGTTACCGTTCCCCTTACCTTTCCTTCCCTGCCTCCATCTTTACTCTCTCTCCCACTCCCTTGCCTCCTCCACTAGTTACTTCTTTCCTCATCTGTCTCTCCTTCCTCACCAACTCGTCTCCTCATCTCTCCTCCCAGTTCACCCCATCTCCCTCTCTCCTCCTCTAGTCCACCTCTTACACCCCATTACATTCTCCCTCCCCCTCCTTCACTTCCCTATCATAACCGTCCCTCCCCTTCTCTCCTTCCCCATTCATCTCCCTTGCCCCCATCTTTCCTCCTTCTCCCTTCTCTCTTCATCGCTCTGTTCTCGCCTCCTACCCCTTCTTCCCACCTCCACTCCTCATCTCTCCTCCCAAGTCCCACCCCCAATGTGCTCCATCATCGCCCCAGCACCGCCCATCAAGAATAACGGTTACCTTGGAATGCAATAAACGATGCTGTCCTGAACACGCTGACGGCTGGAGAAGACAAGTAGCTCAGCATTAATAATAATAATAATAATAATAATATCTATCTATTGCCATACGCCTTAATCACCTCCATGTCGACCTGTCCCCCGCCATTTCATTGCCCTGCTCCCAGCTCACACTCCCCTCTCTTATATACCTCTCCACTCCATCCCTCCATCTCATCCTTGGACTCCCCCTCCCTCTCTCCTCCTCCACCTCACTCACATACACTCTCTTCTTCAGTCTCTCACTCCCCATTCTCTCCACATAGCCAAACCACCTCAGTGTGTTCCTCCTAATGCTTCCTATCACATCCACATCCACTAAACAATACTCCTTCACTTCCTCATTTGTCAGTCTGTCTCTCCATGTGACTTCACATGCTCCTCTCAAATAACTCATTTCCATTGCTCTCACTCTTGACTTCTGTCCCTTCAACAAGGTCCAAGCTTCACTTCCATACGCTAGAGATGGTATCACAATACTGTCATGTAGTAGCTTTTTCACTTCCATGCTCACATCCCTGTTTCTTATCACTGATTTCAAGGAACCAGCAACCATTCTTCCTTGTTTTACCCTTTCAAGCACTTCACCCACTAAACTTCCATCCTTACACATCACACTACCCAAATACGTACGCGCACTCATATTTTCCATTTCCTCCTCATCCAACCTCACTGTACATTCACTGACTTCACTTCTCTAGAAGACCATAATTTTACTCCTCCCTACATTCACCTTTAGATTCCGTTTCTTACCCACTCTCCCAGACTCATCCACTAGGCCTTGCAGCTCCCCTTCGTCTTCACTGAACAATACAGCATCATCTGCAAACAACAGGGCAGGGACTTTCCAAACACTGCCCTCTCTCACTAGGGCCGCTCCAATATCCACTGCCCTACCTTGAAGCTCTTTTAAAACCCCATCCATATGCAGACTGAACAACCATGGAGACATGACACATCCTTACTTCAATCCAACCTTGAAATAGAAAAAGTCACTCAGTTCACTATCCACACGCACTGCAGCCTTGGCATCCTCATACATACTCTTCACAGCTTTCAGCAACTTCCCATCTACTCCATTTATTCTTAATACTTTCCACAATCCTTGTCTATCCACCCTGCCATATGCTTTCTTCAAATCCACGAAGGTGCAAACACTTCTTTCCCTTCTATGGAAACTTTTCCACCAAAGATTTAGGAATGAATATCTGATCTACACAACCTCTTCCCTTCCTGAAACCTCCCTGTTCTTCTCCAAATAATTCCTCTGTTATTTTCCTAACTCTGTCAGTAAGTATCCTACAATATACTATTGTTTTTACACTAAGAAGACAAATGCCTCTATGATTACCAAACACTTCTTTTTCCCCTTTTTCTTTGTACAAGGGAATAATTTTACCTGACTTCCAATCCTCCAGGACTCTACCTTCCTCTCACGCCAATCTGCACATCTTCCACATCCATTCTACTACTATCTCTCTCTCCCATGCTTCAGCATTTCACCACACACTACATCAATACCTGGGGATTTCCCTATTTTAACTTTCTTCATTGCTTCCACAACTTCCATCCTACTGATTTCTTCCTCTCTTCTCACATCCCTCCTTCCCCCAGCCATTCCACAGCCACTTATACTTGCATTACTTTCATTCTCTGTGTTCAACATTTCCTTAAAGTAAACTCTCCATCTGCACACTTTTTCTCCCTTCTTCACTAGTAATCCACCATTTTTATCTTTCACTTCCCAACTAACTTCTTTGGCACCCTGTCTAAGTCGTGTTTTGCGAGCCACAGCTGTGGCTGTGGTGACCGTGCATCACCGTAAACAACACCACTATACAAACTTACGCATGGCGCTAGTCAATGACGGAGAGAGAGAGATTTTTTCTTTTCACCAGATGATGCCCTGGATGTTTGTCTTCAAGTTTATAATAAACAAACTAATTAAAAGTTTATTTTCCTTCCTTTTTTTTTGCGCACCACGGCGTTGGATAAAAACGGTAATTGCAAAATCCACGGACTAACTGTTTTTACCTCTTTCCAGAACATTTTCTTACATTTCCTCCACTTTACACTCAAATTCCTTCCAAATTCCTCATCCACTCACTTCTTACTCCCTCTTACTAATCTTTTCACCTCTCTCTTCCTCTCTACATATAACTCTCTTCCGTCTCTCAACTTCTTCCACGCCCGTTTCTCATCCACCCACTATATGCTTTCTTCTTTTGCGTCACAGCCTCTCTCACCTCTTCCTTGCACCATGCTCTTCCCTGCACCCCCTATCGTCTTCTCTTCACCCCACACACTACCTCATATGCTGTACAGACTTCTGTGAATATCTTGCACACACCTTCCACATCCCCCATTTGGTCCAGTCCATATTTACCTATTCGTTCCTCCACGTCTCTCTTATATTCTGCCTTTTTTTTTTTTTCCATTCTCTTGTAACTTTTCCATACTATTTGTATGAAGTACTTCCCCCTATCCTTCCCTTCATCTATTTCTCCATTTCTTTTGGGCTCTTATTCTGTGGTGGTCAGAAAGTCCACTTCCCCAACCTCTGTATACTCTTGCATCCATTACACACCTTCTCATCCTTTCATCCACACACACATAATCAATCATTGGCTTCCATTCATTCAGTTCATCACCCACCCTTCTCATCACCCGCCACACATACCCATGGATCATCATGTGCCTGAAGAGGGTACTGGCTATCACTTGCCACATATACCTATGGATCATCATGTGCCTCAAGAGGGTATTGGCTATCACCAACCCCCTCCCGCCACAAATGTCCAGTAAAGCACTGCCATTGTCATCCATCTCTGCAGGCACACGCCACTCACCAACTACTCCATCCACCTTCATATTCCCTACTTTTCCATTCATATCTCAAATCAAAAACTCTCTCATTCCTTTCAAACGTTTCCATGCACGCTTCCACATTTCTCCACACCACTTCTCTCACTCTTCTTGCACTATCTTGCACTTGTGCATACACACCCAGATTTGCAGTCCAGCTTTCAATCTTACCCACACAATCCTTGAGCCAACTGATCCATACTCTCTTATACTATCCTTCCATCTGTTACTCATAACAATACACACTTCTTCTTTTCCACTCTCATTCTCACCTACTCGCGCGCATATACCCCATCCATACTCCCATTCTCTCCCACTTTCATCTCCTCATTTAGTTTCAGTTAATCCACATACATCCACTTTCGCACCCTCAAGCACCTGGACAATCTCTCTTTCTTTCACCTCATCATTTGCACCCTTACACTCCATGTAGCCATCCGTACCACGTCCTTTGTTTGGTCCTTAGTCGTCACCTTTTGGTCAGTCCTGGTCCGAGGCTTCTTGTTCGTATTTTTAGTTAGATGTTTTCCGGGGAGGGGTACTAACCCTCCGCCAACCCATTTGTTGTTACGTAGGGAACACGTGTTGGTTTATAAGGTTACCACCCAGCGTTGTAAATGCTTTCCCTGTTTACAGAGAATCAATTGGCTTGCCACTCAGTGTAGAGCTACTTTAAAAACAGAGTACTACTACACTAAATGGGTGGATGATGGGCGCCCTCCCTACCACATAATAATAATAATAATAATAATAATAATTACAGTAACAATCATCATCATCATCATCATCATCATCCACCTCCCGTTCCTTTGTCCTTCTCCTTCCTTCCCAACTCTTGGTCCACTTGTCTTTCTACGCTATAACATGCAAAGTGAGTCAGCAGGAAAAATGCAGACAATATACACATGCTGAAATTGATATGTTAGCAGTGCGAGGAAATATAAATACGAAAAAAAAATATTAAAAAATGTAGGCCAGGAAGACAGATAATTGCAAACAAAATAAATGTGCAAAGATTCACGTGTTTGCAGGACTGGAGAATACAGATAAAAATATATACAGTATGCTGATATATTTTACATTTTGGCATGACGGGAAGAATATGTGGAAAATACAATTCATATTCTAAAATGCACAGGCTAACAGGAGAGAACAATTTATTGCCATTTTATCATCATCATCATCATTCTCTGTCTATCTGTCTGTCCGTCTGTCTGTCTGTCTGTCTGTCTGTCTGTCTGTCTCTCATCCACCTCCTCGGTATTACATAACCCAGCTAATGAACTACACACACACACACACACACACACACACACACACACACACACACACACACACACACACACACACACACACACACACACACACACACACACACACACACCTAATACAACGCCACTACTTTCCTTCCCAGAAAATATTCATAAAGCAGGAAGATATATAGCCAGAATGGAGTCCCACTCTTCCTGCATAAACCAAACATACATTGAAAACATACATTGAATTTTGCGCCCAGGAATATAAATGAAGAAGGGTGGTGGTGGTGGTGGTGGTGGTGGTGCACCGTGGTGAAGGTGGGGGTGGCGGTTTAAGTGCTGGTTGTGTGGGAGTCTGTGTTATATGTATATAGATAGGTAGATAGATAGACAGAAAGATAGGGAGGTTGGTAGACAGGTAACTAGACACATCTGATAGCGTTTCACCATCTGGTTTTTAGGATCTAATCCCATATTCTCCTTTCTTCGTCACCCGCATCGCCTTCCCTTATTTCCATTTTATTAACACAACTATTTCGCCACCCTCTGCGTTTTATCCATCTCTTCCCCTCTCCATGCATTCCTTTCTCTTCCCTCTTCCTCTTTCAGCGCATTCCTTTCTCCTATCTTTCCCTCTTCCTTTTCCGGGTTGCCTCTCCTTCATACTCTCTTTTTCTCCTCTACACCTCACACTTCCATCTCACCACCTCGTCCTCTACCTCATCAAATATCCGTTCAAAGGTCGTCATCGCCCTTTCCTCTCAAGGCTTCCTATTCATTCGCCTTGTGTCGCATCTCCGGCACCACGCATCATCACCGGCATCACAGATAGCAGCAGCCAACGCCAGTGTAATGACCTCATTGTGCCGGGAAGGATGGACATAAATTTGCCTCTCAGCGGTTTGCTCATGTATTTTCCCTCTGACCTGCTTCACGTTAGTCTATCAGCCATCATCAATTACATTGGTATAATTAACCAGCTTTACCCCAATGAGAGATTCTCGGGAAATGTAGAGCAAAGTTCAGTGACAGTACTTGGATCACTAAGTCATGGAGAAAGGAAGCTTAGACTGAATGTATAGAACCCTTCATTTAGACTTTTCACTCGGGCTACAGGCAGATGATCATATTCTGCCGAGGGAGGTCTATACCCCAGAAAAGGTTAAATTACAAGCTCTTTCTTCTTGTGAGAGACACGAGGATGTTCTCATATAAATGCTTAACAATGGGATCACGATTACTAGGTGAGGAGTGACGCTTCGACCCCACTTAACCCTTTCATTCCAGCTGTAATAGAGAAAGATATGTAATGAGTGTTGTTTGTCCTGTCTGCTTGGAGATAAATGGAAAGTATGTAACCTCAATTTTCAGTATTAACTTTTTCACCACTGTGGTGTCTTTTCATTTTATACATCATTTCTCCGGGTGATTTCATTTAGTTTTGTGCAACCTCTCACGGTAAAAATGGTACAAACAATATCCATTAAACTCCGTCGCTATGAAAAGTCCTCCCAAAGATAATTAAGTTCTACATGTGATAGCAAGAGAAAAAATAAGTCTTGGGGCTGAAAGACTTAGGGAAAAAAAGTAATTGCTGTTGTTGCCGTGGCCTCGGGATCACAAAAAAATGTCACATATGAATATACAATCATCGATGACCTTCGCGTCCAATTTACAAATCCCTTCAGTCAGAGGGCGTATTTTTCTTTTCATTTTTTCTACCAACTGATTGATATTTTAGTTCCGGAGGAGTACTTGTCTGAACTGAGGAGTGTGACTAAGATTTTTCCTATTCCTTTCGCTGCAGGAGGATTCCCAGGGTAAGATAAGATAGGCCAGAGGTAGCAAGGTTGAAACAGGTTTTTGGAGAGAGAGAGAGAGAGAGAGAGAGAGAGAGAGAGAGAGAGAGAGAGAGATGCCTTCATGCGGTGGCACTGATATAGCTGGGCTGCCGTGATGCCTGGTTATATGTACGTCCCCAGCCCCCTCCCTACTGCCACATAATAGGATGGTGGACTGCAGGAGAAGGGCGGCCTGTAGTCCATTAAATTCACGTTCAGATGAATATGAGACCATTGCAATAATATCAACAAGGATGAAACAAAATTACGTCCTTGATCTGAAAGGATAAAACCAAATAAACTAGCTCGCCCTAACCAAAAAGTTCCTGAACAAATGGTATCAGAATTAATTAAAACAACAGCATGAGAAACAAAGGAACCATCAAATTAAACTCAGAATATAAATGAACTCGGGAGGAGGTCCGTCTTAATAACAATAAATATTTATATGTGACCAGTGTTTGAATTAAAGCGTTATGGCGATACGTGAAAGAATACCTGACAATATTGTAGCAGTTGATGATGATGATGATGATGGTGATGATGATGATGATGGTGATGGAAGATGTCAGGTAATGAACTGGTTCATTATCTAGTAACGACACCTCTTCCCACGATAAACCACCTTCCCTTGCAAACTATCTATATATTTATCTATCTAGCTTTCCATCTTTCTATCTACCTATCTATCTATCAACCAGTCTTTCTACCACATCAGGTGCGCAGGAACCCTGAGCTAGACTACTCAGTTCCGACATTTGAGGCGAAGGTGACCTGCCCTAAGTGGCTTTATGTGAGCGATAAACTCCAACCATCCCTCGGACTTCAAGCGTCTGAAGCACCTTAACCCACTAGACCCATGAAAGTAGATGCCAATTATTTCAGCTGAAGGAAATCCCAGCTACTCGAAGGGTTAAGTCTGGTATACTTTAAGGGCAGATCCTCGTGCGTTTAGGGGGCTTCGTAGCACCTTTTCCTTACCTATTTATTTCCACATATGGCTCGTTCGGTTTTCAAGCAAATGGTGGCACGGGCACCTTAAGTGGAGTTAAGCCGCTGCGGTGTCCATCCGGGAGCCAAACCTCCTCATAACATATCCCTTCAGCTCACCTTGAGGAAGGACCCTGGTGCGATCCTGGCAAGGCGCTGTCTAACACAATGGGGTGAGGTCCCCACCACTGTATACATACTGCTCTGTGCCTGTAGGATGACCCCACAGAGGCCGTTGACGGGTCTGCTCGGCCAGGCAGACTAGGGTTAAGCATCAACGAGAACAAAAACAATAACAATGTAGACGAAATCAATGGCACTGTCATATTCCATCTTGAACGTCAGTAAACACTTTTATGTGCAACAGATGTCGCCACACGCCTTAGCACACCACCATGAAGGTCGCTACACACTTCTCTTCCCTGTTCCCGGAACTGCTTGACATGAAGCCGACAAAAAAGTGAGAGCAAGGTTGTAAGCTGTCTCTTGGGAAAACCACTTGAGTCTGTTTTTATTTGGTGTCCTTGGCAATTATTGGACACTTCAGCTGACACGGGATAGGATGGACCACATGAACCTCTTATAATTATATCTCTTCTTTCAGTGGATAAACAGTATCACAATCATCACTATCCTCATTATCGTCGTTTTTCTTATTGTTATCGTTATCAATTATTACAGTCATCGTCATAGTCATCATCGGCATCGTAACTATCGCCATTGTTTTTGTCCTCTTCATCGTTAGCATCGTCATCCTCATCGTCATCATCATTGTCATCGTCAACTTCGTTGCCATCATCTATGTCCAAGTCATCATACCCATCATCATTAAAAAATACAGCCCATTAGCAATATTTAAGAGAATAGCTAGGTGTCTATGCATAATTAGTCTTAAAAAGAAAGGTGGTGCTCAGCCTTAAATGCAACCATGTGAAGGATATATGTGTCCTCCGAGGCTTCTGAGAAATGCTGATTTGACTAGTAACCAAGGAGACTCGATCGTACTTCATAACTACGGCTCATCAAGTTTCAATCATCCGCGACTTAGTATTCAAGTTGTGAAAGTGGCCCGGTTCCATCAGATGAAAATAAAATAACTATATATTGTTGCATATCAGGAATGTTGTAACCTGGAGATGCTCACTACTCCCCACTTGATTTCAGGAAATGTGAAGCCCAGCCAACACCAGCAGACGGGTAAATTAATTGACACGTGTTCCTCTCTCTCTCTCTCTCTCTCTCTCTCTCTCTCTCTCTCAGTTGTATTCCAGTGTCAAATAGTCCTCCTTTTGAATCTGCTAGAAACAGATGAATAGACAGACAGATAGGTAGATGGATAGATAACGAGAGAGAGAGAGAGAGAGAGAGAGAGAGAGAGAGACAGAGAGAGACAGAGACAGAGAGATACAGAGATCTGCCACGATGATCCTAACTTAGAGACACACAGACTGGAGTATGGAGATGAGATTAATACTTAAGGAGAGACAATCCTCATAATTAAAGTGATATTGCCCCAGAGGAAAATATGAGAAATTGGAAAGGCTTGAATGATGAGAGAATATCTATATCTAACCATCTATCCGTCTATCTATCTATCTCTATCTATCTATCTATCTATATGGCCGATTTCACAGGGCACGGTTAACGGTGCTTTGTGCTGCTTCTGAGTTTTTTGTTTTCTGTTTCTTGGTCCCGTTCGTCTCACGTGTAAGAGACGGAAATATGATGATGATGATGATGATGATGATGATGATGATGATGATGATGATATACGCCTGGATAATCAGGCACACACACACACACACACACACACACACACACACACACACACACACACACACACAGTCACCACAACTTTCAGTCTCAATTAATTAGGAGATGGCTGCTTAATTTAGGCTTTAAGGTGAAGATGGCATGAACTTGAGCTGATAGATGGACAGACAGACAGATATTATTATAAGCAGACAAGTAGACAAAACTAGACACCTCTCTCTCTCTCTCTCTCTCTCTCTCAGCTAACGAGATAGCCGACAAACCAACGATATCAATCATACGCCACATGGTTGACGTTTCCTGACCATATCATATTATTCTACTTCCCTCTCTATCCCCCTCTTGTTCCCGTCCCACCTCACCTTTTGATCTCTGTAATCGTCTTCTCCTCCTCTTTCTTTTCCTCCCTAGTCTCCTCTTCCCTCTCCTTCCCTACCTCTTCAGCCTCATCGTCACCTTTTCTCATCTTGTTTTCCATTCCCTTTTTTCAACATCTTTATTCTCATCTTTCCCCTTTCCTTCCTTCGGATCCTCTTCTCTGTTTATTCCTTCTCATCTCTCATCTCCACATGACATCTTCTTTCCCTCCCTTTCTGTTCCCTTTTCTTGTCTTTCTCCCTTCCTTTCCCATCTATCTCTTGCCTCGTCACCGTCTTCTCTCTCTCTCTCTCTCTCTCTCTCTCTCTCTCCAGAATATCATCAGTTCTCTCCCATCTCTGTATTTACCCAAAGCCTCTGTTTGTTTTCTCCCACCTTCTTGTGTCCTTCCCCTTTTACTTGACATAACCTTCTTTCTGTGCCTCCACCGTAAAATCTATTACCCCAATAAATAATTCTCTTTCTTTGTTAAACTTTCTCTTATTTCTCCTTCCCCAGATCAAGCGAGCAATCTTTGTTTTCATTCAATAAGTTTCCTTGCTGGTTCTCCACAGTATTTAATTACTCTGTTTTATAGGGTTCTTTCTTCCCCCCAACAATACCATCCTTCATTATCCTTTTCATTTATACTTCCTACTATCGCTGCCTTTGCTTTTGTTCATTAATCAATTTCTTTTATATATTTTCTTTCTTTATATCTATTTTCTTTTTCACTCGAACCAGCCTCCTCTAGCCCTTCATTCATAATCATCTCCCTCTTCTGCCCTACCCTCGTCTACTTCTCCTCTAACATATACAGCTTGATTCCCTTATTATCCTCTCTCCATTCACCCCTCAGTATCTCTCCTTGCCTTTCCCACACCTTCACCCACCCACAAACGAATCCTATTTTGACCGTTACATTCATAGTCACTACCTCTGCCCTTCCCATAGCTACTTCTTTTCTTACCCATCCACCTTACTTCCCCACTATGTCTTCCCCCCAAATACCACTTCCCACCTTACTTCCCCCTATGTCTTCCCTCTAAATACCACTCCCTGTCTTCCCTTGCCTTTCTTAATCCTTTTCTCATCCACGACCCAAGCTCCCTTTAAGCCCTGCATTCACAGCCAACCTCTCCTGCCCTAATCTACTTCATCTCCCACATATCCACCTTATTTTTCCTCCTGTCTTTTCTCCAAATACCACTCACAATCTCTCTACACCCCTCCCACCCCGTCTCCCCTCCATGAACCAAAACTCCTCCAACCCCTGCACTCATAGTCATTCTACCTCTGTCCTACCGTAATAAAACTAAAGAAACCCCTTCCTTTTACACCTCTCCGAGCCACCATTACAGTCGTCCTGAGATACACTCTGTCCCACCGCCATCTCTCGTTACCTTCCCCTTAAAACGGCCTCAGGTGGGGAGGGGAAAGGCAGGGAATACGAGCTTGAGGCTGAATGTTGGAATCTGATGCAGGGAATTAAGGGAAACAGTCTAAATCATTGTGGAGACATCGTAACACTTCCTTAGCAATTGATCCTACGCACTGCATGTCAGAATCCTTTTGTATGTTACTAATGCAAACTATGTCCATATCAAAACAATACAAGCAACATACAGGAGAATGCCTAGGCGTCAGAAGCTAAATAAATCGCCTTGGAGAGGATGTTACGAATCCTCCTGCGTCATACTGCACTGGATAAGAACGTGAGGCAGAATATAAGACTCGGGATAAGAGTCTATTGTACAGTATATTAAAACTACAGGCCGGTCCATATATAACGCTTTCCTTCCACTCCACCAAGCATTTTCTGTGTGCTGTGGGGACGGCTGTCAGCGTTATCAGTGTCTACCTACCAGCATTTATTCATTTCCTACTCTCCATTTACTCATTTCCTACTCTCCATTTATTCATTTGCTACTCTCCTTTTATTCATTTTCTACTTTCCATTTATTCATTTCCTACTTTCCATTTATTCATTTCCTACTCTCCATTCATTCATTTCCTGCCTACCAGCATTTATTCATTTCCTACCTACCGGCATTTATTCATTTCCTACCTACCGGCATTTAATCATTTCCTACCTACCAGCATTTATTCATTTCCTACCTACCAGCATTTATTCATTTCCTACCTACCAGCATTTATTCATTTCCTACCTACCAGCATTTATTCATTTCCTACTCTCACTGCCACACCCACGCCCACACCTGCAGACACAGCCGTCCCTCCAAAACATAAGATACCGCCAGGTGAGTTTCTAGTGTCGCGAGTTCCGACAATCTCGCGCCGTCGCGTTTTTTACGTTTACATGAAGTGCCATTTTCATTTTTACAGCTCTATCCACAGCATACTGATACAAATATTTATACATACAAAAGCTTGTGGCTCCAAATTCAAATCTCCCGTGCTTTAGTGCAATATAAATGACATAACAGAGAACATGTTCTACTACTACTATTATCTACTGCCAGACGCCTCAATCCCGTTTGGGGTGGCCACAAACAAATCGCCTCCAAGTCGCCCTGTCCCCCGCCATTTCACTCCCCTGCTCCCAACTCACACCCCCCTCACTCATATACCTCTCCACCCCATCCCTCCATCTCATCCTCGGCCTCCCCCTCCCTCTTTCCCCCTCCACCTCACTCACATACACTCTTTTCGTCAGTCTTTCACCCTCCATCCTCTCCACATGGCCAAACCACCTCAGTATGTTCCTCATAACGCTTTCTATTACATCCACATCAACACCACAACGCTCCTTTATATCCTCATTCGTCAGCCTGTCTCTCCATGTGACTCCACAGGCTCCTCTTAAATAACTCATTTCCACTGCTCTCACTCTTGACTTGTGTCCTTCCAACAACGTCCAAGCTTCACTTCCGTACGTTAGAGTTGGTATCACAATACTGTCATGTAGTAACTTTTTCACTTCCATGCTCACTTCCCTGTTTCTTATCACTGCTTTCAAAGAACCAGCAACCTTTCTTCCCTGCTGTACCCTTTCAAGCACTTCACCCTCCAAACCTCCATCCTTACTCATCACACTACCCAAGTACTTAAACGTACTCACATTTTCCAATTCCTCACCATCCAACCTCGCTGTACATTCACTGACTTCACCTCTCTCAAAGACCATCACTTTACTCTTCCCTACATTCACCTTTAGATTCCGTTTCTTACACACTCTCCCAAACTCATCCACCAAGCCTTGCAGCTCCCCTTCGTCTTCACTCAACAACACAGTATCATCTGCAAACAACAGCACAGGGAGTTTCCAAACACTATCCTCTCTCACCAGGGCCACTCCAACATCCACTACCCTACCTTGTACCTCTTTTATTACCCCATCCATGTACAGATTGAACAACCATGGAGACATGACACATCCCTGTTTCAACCCAACTTTCAGAGAGAAAAATTCACTTAGTTCACCATCCACACGCACTGCAGCCTTCGCACCATCGTACATACTCTTCACAGCATTCAACAACTTCCCATCTACTCCATATATTCTTAACACTTTCCACAATCCCAGTCTATCCACCCTGTCATATGCTTTCTCCAAATCCATGAAAGCCGCATACAACTTCTTTCCCTTCTCTAGAAACTTTTCCACTAAAGATCTGAGAATGAATATCTGATCTACACAACCTCTTCCCTTCCTAAAGCCTCCCTGTTCTTCTCCAACTAATTCCTCTGTTCTTTCTCTAACTCTGTCAGTAAGTATCCTACCATACACTTTTCCTATTATACTAAGAAGACAAATGCCCCTATGATTACCACACACTTCTTTTTCCCCTTTTCCTTTGTACAAGGGAATAATTATACCTGACTTCCAATCCTCCGGGACTCTACCTTCCTCCCAGGCCAATCTGCACGTCTTCCACATCCATTCTACTACTATCTCTGCCCCATGCTTCAGCATTTCACCACACACTCCATCAATTCCTGGGGCTTTCCCTGATTTAACTTTCTTCATTGCTTCCACAACTTCTATCCTACTGATTTCTTCCTGTCTTCTCACCTCCCTCCTTCTCCCAGCCATTCCCCAGCCACTTATACTCGCATTACTTCCATCCTCCACGTTCACCAATTCCTTAAAGTGTTCTCTCCATCTGCTCACTTTTTCTCCCTTCTCCACTAGTAATCTACCATTTTTATCTTTCACTCCCCTGCTAACTTCACTTCCACCCTGTCTTACTCTTTTCACCTCTCTCCAGAACATTTTCTTACAGTCCCTCCACTTTACACTCAAATTCCTTCCAAATCCTCATCCACTCTCTTCTTACTCTCTCTTACTAATCTTTTCACCTCTCTCTTTCTTTCTACATATAACTCTCTCTTCCGCCTCTCAACCTCTTCCACGCCCCTATTCCTCATCCATTCATTGTATGCTTTCTTCTTTTGTGCCACAGCCTGTTTCACCTCTTCAGTCCACCACGCTGTTCCTTGCACCCCCCTCCGTCTTCTCTTCCTTCCACACACCACATCACATGCTGCACATATTTCTTCTGTAAATATTTTACACACACCTTCCACGTCCCCCATCTGCTCCAATTCATATTTGCCCAATCGTTCCTCCACTTCTCTCTTATACTCTGCCTTTTTCTCATCCTCTTGTAACCTTTCCACTCTCCTTGCAACTACTCCTTCCTCTCGTCTTTCCCTTCTTCTGTTCCTCCATCTTACTTGAACTTTAATTCTGGCCACCACCAAGTAGTGGTCAGAAAGTTCACTCCCCCAACCTCTATAAACTCTTGCATCCAATATATATCTTCGCATCCTTTCATCCACACACACATAATCATTGCCTTCCTTTCATTCAGTTCACCACCCACCCTTCTCATCACTCGCCATGTATACCTGTGGATCATTTTATGCCTAAAGAACATGTTGAGAACTGAAATAGTGGTGATACAGGCTGGATGTGTGGAATGTATCTAATGGAGAGAGAGAGAGAGAGAGAGAGAGAGAGAGAGAGAGAGAGAGAGAGAGAGAGAGAGGAGAAGTTGAAGGGATGGGGTGTTTGTCGTGAGGGTGGTGTGGGCTGGAGGGTGGGCAGTCTGATAGCAAAGGATCAGGTGACATTGAGGTAATTTGTCTGTGGTCACCCCCTCTGGGATCAAGGGATCTGGGTAGAGACAGATGCCTTGAAGGAACATGTATGAGAAAGAGAGAGATTCGGAAGTGGAGGCAGGAGAGAAGAGATTATGAAAAAAGGGTCACGGAGGAAGAGACAGGGAAAGAAGAAGGAAAGAGGGAAAAATGAGGAGGAGGGAGGGAGGTGGCATTAGGAAAGAAGAGAGAAGAAGAAGGCGAAAAGGAGGAGGAAAGAAGTAGAAAAGGAGAGGAAACATACGTAAGGGAGGGAACATGAAAGGAGAGGAGAAAGATATAGAAAGGGATATTATGAGAGTGGTGGGTGACATAAAACATATAGATTCAGTGTTGCTGGAAAGAAACATGTGTGATGTGGGACAGATAGAACAGCTTTATATCTGACACAAATAGGGGAAAGAGGGTTGAGGAGGGGAGGGAAGAAGAGGCAGAGAAGAAGATGAGAAGAACTAGAGAAGAACAGTACAGGATAGATGGAAGAGTTTAATGTCTGGCATGAAGAATGGAAAGAGGGTTGAGAGGGAGAGGAGGGGAAGAAGAGACATAAAAGAAGGAAGGACAGATATGAATGATGACGTAGGGGAAAAGACGGAGAAATGAGAAAGTATGAGAGACGTCGCAGAGGAAAATAAAAGTAAGGTAGGCAGCAAGACAAGAAAGTAGTGGACAAAAAGATAAGTAAATAAAAATAATTAAAAAAAGGAAATAGGTAAGTACAGTAATACGAAAAACAATATAGAGGAAGATGAAAGTAAGGTAAACATCAAGACAAGAAAGAAGCAAACGTCAAAATGAAAATGTGACATATGGGTAAAATAAAAAATAGATTTTTGAGGTGGGTAGTGGGAAGAGAGGCGTAAAATGGGACAGAATCAAGTGTTTCCCATTTCATATAAAATCTCCGGTACGGCCGCACGGTAGAGGGGAGGGGAGGTAACATGAGAGAATCATGAAAAATAAAAAATAGTGGAAAAGAAGAGGTAGGTAAAGACAGAAAAGGAAAGAGAAAAGGGAGGAAGCTGAATAATGTAAAAAGACGTAGGAAAGGAGATGGATACCAGGAAATAGGATGAAAAATTTTGGTAGGAAAGGACAGATTGGGAGAAAAGAGAGGGAAAAAGGAAGAGAGGAGGAAGAAGGAGGAGGAGAAAAAGAAACAGCTCTAAAGTAGTAGGGAAAAAAGGTAGAGAGGCAAGTATCGTGAAGAAGTAGAGGAAGATGTAATTTCGACAGGCAAAAGGACATGGAAGAGGCAAAAGGTCTAAAAAAGACGATGTAGGGTGAAGAGGGACATAAAATATAAAGTGTTAAGGCGACTCGGGAAGGAGACACATAAAATGGAGAGATTTAGCCATTTAAAATATCACAGAAATATATGCTGGATGACAAGAGACGTAGGGAAGAAACTAAGAATCATAAAAGAATCTAAAATGAATAAGATGAAGGAAAATGAAGAGGAAGAAGAGACAGAAAATGGGGGGAAAGCCCGCAGTTTAGTATCGTGCATAAGTAATGGGTAGACAATAGAAGAGGAACAGGGAAAGGAGCCAAGATGATGATGATAATGAGAGAGAGAGAGAGAGGCACGAAAAGAGAACGAAAAAGAAAAGAAGGAAGAGAGGTACATAAAATGAGGTGAAATTCTGGAAAATAATATCTCAAATACATATATGTTAGATAATGAACAAAGACTTAGGAAAATGAGTCAAAAGAATAAAGGTGAAGGAAGGATGATAAAGATGAGTGCCTATGTTAAATAAATAATACGACATTAATGGAACAGAAACGCGGACAACTCAAGTAAATAAGAAGATGGGGAAGAGAAAGCACGTAAATTAGCGAAAGAATACAAGAAGATCCAATACTGGTCAGCTCTCTACTGTACTGTTAGCCTTTGATTTACATAACTGATGTACTCTTGAGCTGCATTTCTAAATCTAACTTTCCCACTGCCTCTATCCTTTTTCATTTTTTTCTTTTTTTTTTCCTTTACGCGCTATGCGTTTCGGCATCTCATCCTGCGCCGATCATTATAGCGACCTCTTTAGTCCAATTTTTATATATTTTTTTTTTCAAGCTTTCACTGTGTGGTTTTCTTTCTTTTACATTAAAAATCTAAAAGGAAGCAACAGGATGCGAGAAGAAATAACACATAAGAAAATAATAAGTGAAGAAGAAGGAACACAAGAAAAGAGTTATATATAACAGAAAGAAAAATAAAAGAAGTGGCGAAAGAGTCCTAGGTGTTCGTAGTTGGGTCTGCGAGATCATTACTACCTTGCGGTGGTGGTGGTGGTGGTTCCGGTCATTTCTGGGAGATTTTTTACTCCCGTCTAATCATCATCTGGTGGGGGTTATGGCCGTGTCAAGCCAGAGTCAACATTACCGCCGAGTGACTCTCCTGAAGGGATAAGGGTGAAGAGAGTAACTATGCAGGGGCAGGTTTATGTGCACCGCCAACACTCCGGATCATAAGTAGGTGAAGCGCTCCATCTTCGCCCTATATTAGAAAAATTAACGGTTTAAAAGGACGCTAACCGGTATGTTCACGTCTAGGACCCCATAACAATAAATTTGTGATATGGGCTGTTTTATGAATATCTATCTATAGATACAGATGGATAGATAAACAAATAAATAGATATATGAATGGAGAAATGAGATTGAAGCACTTGGCCTACAGGATGGTGATGATGATGGTGATGATCCTTCTATAGTTTATGTTAAAATAACTGTGTTTACGCCAGCTGACTGGGATAAAAACATACTCATCCTTTGACCACCTTCAGCACAAAGGATCATAATTAAAACACGGACAGCTTAGCCTGGGCAATGAAAGTCATTATATTTTGCAGAGCTATGGATGGTGCAGTTTAGAAAAAAACTATATATTAATCTTTCAGCCATTACCAGCACGCAGACCACCAACACAACACACCAAGCAAAGCATTTGAGTCTTTTTCAGAGTCTAAATTTAATACTTCACGACATATATACATTGTCCTCACGCTCACACAACACACAAACGACCACAACACCAACATTTGCCTCAGTCCACGTAAAAATACACTACCCACATTTTTCCCAGGGCGGGGGCCGGTGGCTGGGGATCATTTCAGCACTTACTTCTTACTTTAGCCCGGGACAGTATGAATTTCGCTGAGATACGAGGGGGCATTTGTTTCCCCCTGGCTGGTCACTTTGTTGGCGTGTCGCAAGATGACAGGAATATATATTGCTTTTACCCATGGGATGAGTAGAACAAGGAAGAGCTAGATGGCTTAGAGGAACCAGTATGGGTGGCGAATTTAGAGGACAATATAAGTTACTAAGGCAGATGAAATTTCTTGTGTATATGATTAATGTCAGAGTTCTTGTAACTGAGGACGTGCTAACTTGTTTCGAGGGTTAGTGTATTCCTTTGAAAGAACTGGAGGTGCTGAGAAATAAAAGATGATGTTACATTATTAATATTATTATTATTATTATTATTATTATTATTATTATTATGCAACGCCTACTACTTTTCCATAAGCTTTCCAAGGATGTACGTAAGTCCTCCGCAGGTTTAATAGTTTCCTAGATACCTGACTATTGGTGTTGTGCTCCACTACCCGACTACATGTTTAAGAGGGTTTGTTAGCCAGCCCTTCATCCAGGAGAATACAAACCTATGTGTCCGTGATTATCTTAATAATGTTTAGATGTAAACGTTTACCTGGACACTGTTCCACGTGTCAGTGTTTACCTAGCTACAACCCCACGTGTCGATGTTTATATAAATACTGATTCACATGTCACCATTTACCTCAAAACTGCATCAAGTGTCAATGTTTATTTCAATACGGTCCAATGCATAAGTGTTTACCTGAGTACTGTCCCATGTTCCAATGTACTGTACCTGAATACGACTCTGCTTGTTAATGTTTACCGGAATTCTGCCCAACATGCCAAAGTTTACTACGGCCCTCGTGTCAATGTTTACGATGTTCCAAGTGTTAAAGTTTACTACCACCCAAGTGTCAGTATTTACTATGGTCTACGTGTCAGTGTTTACAATGATCTACGTGTTATTGCTTACTTGAATGAGGCAGCGTCCACGGGGCTGACGGAAACAGCGAGACACAGGACTTAAGTGGCCTCTTACCTGAAACGACAATGAAGAATTATGAGGACTTCATTAAATTACAAAACCATGCAATTAGTGGACGTAAAAAAGGAGACAGAATCAAAAAGTAGAAAATTAGGTAGGGTAGACACTGGTAAAGCTAACTATTGTAAGCCGCCTCCACAACACACATGAACGAGGTTGACTGATATATGGATTCTCCTGTATATTAAAACTTATTGCCTGTATAGGGATCAGAGCAGCCAATGGCGATGCAAATACCGGAATGCCAGATAATATCCTCCAAAAACAAATGGCAAGCACAGTACATAAAAAGCTTAGCCATATGACAAAACTCTTCCCAAAAATATCCTTTCTTTTCAATTCATCGAAAGATAGGATTTGCATTTTGCCTTAAGCTCCCTGATAACAGGCTTTATTCAACAATGGATGATAATAAAGACATGTGGATTGTGGCAATGTATGTGCGAGGGGCTTGTGTGTATATAGGGGGGGGGGGCTTGTGTATAAGAGGGGTGCGATATGTGTGTGTGTGTGTGTGTGTGTGTGTGTGTGTGTGTGTGTGTGTGTGCGAATATGTGTGTGTGTACGAACTAATTCATTTAGTTCCCCATTGTTTAACTAGAGGAATATGGATAACTTAATTGTCATAAACCATTCCTCCTCTCCCAGTAATAGCCCCATCTCTCTCTCTCTCTCTCTCTCTCTGTATATATAAATATATATATATATATATATATATATATATATATATATATTATTTTTTTTTTTATGCGAGGAAGAAGGAACCAAAGGCCATGAGCCCGCAGTAACAGTTCCCTCCAAGAGAAAAACAAAATACAATAGAGAGCCAAATTCAAGATCCGATCATTTTGAGATGCCTGGACACACTGCGTTTGAAAGACTGGAGATCATAGGCAGCAGGAAATACAGACAGAGGGAGTCAGTTCCAGAGCTGACCTGTTGCATAAATGAAAGACTGGGAGTAACGGTTAACTCTTGCATTAGAGAGTTGGACAGAAAAGGGATGAGAGTTTGCTGCCAGACGGGTGCTACGCGCCCGTCGTAGAGGTGGAGGAATGCAAGCAGACAGTTCAGAGGAGCAGTGACCATTAAAGTAGCGATAGAAAAGAGATAAAGATGCAACAGTGCGGCGAAGAGACAGAGGTTGAAGGGAGTCAGTAAGAGGAGGAGAGTTAATGAGACGAAAAGCCTTTGACTCCACCCTATTGAGAAGAGCTGTATGAGGGGAGCCTCCCCACACATGAGAGTTGTACTCCACACAGGGGCGGATAAAACCCCTGTATAGAGTCAACAATTGTGCAGGGGTAAAGAAAGAGCGGAGTCGGCTTAGCACACCCAATCTCTTGGAAGCAGATTTTACAAGAGATGTAATATGATCTTTCCAAGATAAGTCCCGAGTAAATGAAACCCCAAGCATGTTCAAGGATGATGCAGGATTAAGCTGAATATCATTAAACATTAGTGGGTATACCTGTGGAAGATTTTGTCGGGTTGATAGGTGTAAGAACTGAGTCTTAGATGCATTAAAGACAACCATATTATTTTTACCCCAGTCAGAGATACGAGCCAAGTCAGACATTAGGTGTGCCATAGCCTCATCCCTTGTTTGTTGAAGTAACTGTTGAGATGGGCGTTGCGGGAACCGAATAGAAAGGTGAAGGGTGGAGTCATCAGCGTATGAGTGGATAGGGTTAGATGTACAGCTTAGAAGATCATTGATGAATAAAAGGAAGAGAGTTGGTGATAGGACAGAGCCCTGAGGAACACCACTGTTGATAGATCTAGGAGAAGAACGATGGCCGTCTACAACAGCGGCTATAGAACGACCAGAAAGGAAGCTAGCGATGAAGGCACAGATAGAAGGATAGAAACCGTAGGAGGGCAGTTTGGAAATTAAAGATTTATGCCAGACTCGATCGAAAGCCTTTGAGATGTCAAGTGCAATGGCAAAGTTTCGCCAAAGTCCCGAAAGGAGGATGACCAGGAGTCTGAAAGGTAGGTGAGAAGATCGCCAGTGGAGCGTCCCTGACGGAACCCATACTGACGATCTGAAAGAAGGTTGTAATAGAAAAGATGCCTTAAAATTTTTCTATTAAGAATTGACTCGAAAACTTTTGAAATACAGGACGTTAAAGCAATTGGACGATAGTTGGAGGGTTGGGAGTGGTCACCCTTCTTTGGGACTGGCTGAATGAGAGCAAACTTCCAGCAAGAAGGAAAGGTACAAGTTGACAGACAAAGGCGAAAGAGTTTGCCTAGGCAGGGTGTAAGCACAGAAGCACAGTTCTTGAGAACAACAGGAGGGACCCCATCAGGCCCATATGCCTTGTTAGTACTGAGGCCAGTGATGGCAGAAAATACATGAACTGAAGAAATTTTAATGTCAGCCATGAGGAAGTCAGAGGGGGGAAGTGATGGAGGAACAGCACCGGAATCGTCTAAGGTGGAAATGGAGGAGAAAGTCTGTGCGAAGAGATCTGCTTTATCAGTAGAAGAAATAGCTACAGAACCATCAGAGTAGAAAAGAGGAGGGATGGATGATGAGGTAAAGTTGTTAGAAAGATTTTTGGCAAGGTGCCAGAAGGAGCGGGAAGAATTCGAGTTGGAGAGTTGAGAGCATTTAGTATGGATGAAATTAATTTTAGTAGAGTGAAGAACAGACTTAGCACGATTCCGGGCAGAAACGTAAAGATATATATATATATCACACACACACACACACACACACACACACACACACACGCACGCACGCAAGCGCGCGCGCGAGCAGCAGTTGTGATGTCCCTGTCTTATATTCTTCGTGTGGGTGTGGGCGACAACTTTCCCCATGAATAAATGCCAGGACGCTCCAAATACAACTTTCGCCAGCGCCAGGGAAGGCAATCTTACTCTGAAATATGTAAATCTTAAGATCAGTTTCCGGCTGTACCTAAGATAAATCTTCTTAAGATCAGTTTCCTGTTGTAGCTAAGATTGATGTTAATACTCATGGGCATTTATATATGGAAGTATGTATTTATTTATCTAAACTGTTCAGGGAGACAAGAAGGATAAAGTATATGGGACTGAGGTGGATGGAAAGAGAAGGAAACTAAGGAAACAGTGAAAATGAGGTAACACAGTGGGAAATGTGGTTGTTGTTGTTGCTGCTGTTGTGGCCCCAGACTCATTTATGCATGAGCCAGGTGGACTGCAGGCTGAAGTTGCCATTCTCGATTGTCTACCGTCATGCCTACAGGAGACAGAGAAGAAGCTGAGGGACATTTATGTAAATGAGCAATGGGGAAGCCTTGTTACATCGGTGCCAAACATCGGTTATAAAACCTCCCTCAACTTCTTCCCTATTCCAACAACGATGGAGGACTGCAGGACAAGGACAACTTCATCCTGCACTCCACCGGGTTCACGTCCCGATGAGAATGGGGGAATAACAACAACAACAACAACAACAAGACGGCTCAGGAAAAACGTTCCGAAATGGAGAAAGCATTATCTTCTTTTCCACAAAAACTGAATACAATCGTGCAGTACCAGCTTTCCTCGTTTTGATGGGCTAAACTATCTCCGGTTCCCATGATATTCTCTCAGTTGAATAAAATCTTCTGACGTTAGCTGAAACAGAATACAGTAGTCGTTTCGATAGTGAGAGGGTTTGATGGACATAAATAATGCCGTTTCCAAACCATAAAGGTGCTAATTTGACGATCATATATCAGGATTTATATAGACGTCAGCACCGCATCCACAATAATAATAAACGAGTTGGCTGTGTCATAAAACCTGATGCACTTAACTGGTCATTTAGTAATTTTTATAAGGTTTTTGGGGGAATCACGGCTCATTTATTAAGAATTACAGCCCCGTGGCCGTCTTGTCTAGGAATTAAATACAAAAGGCAACAGCCATTGTCATTATTATCATCCCTGGTGGTGTAGGGTCCCGAGTCTAGGCTACCGTAGTTTAGGACACGAACTGTATTGTCTATATTTTCACTCGGATACAGAGATAACAAGATACTATTTTAAGGGAAAGTGCCTTACCTACTCCCCTTGTAACATTACTAAACGTAAGACTTCAAGACGCCCCAGAACTATTCAGTACTGTGTGTAACCAACGTCCGATCCATTTCTGATGCTGGGAAATCTCTATCTACTGTATACCTGCATATAAATCTGTGTCAAACCATATTAGATCCTTCGCGGGATCGGACCTTCCAAGGAAATTAACTCTTCTAAATGCTGGCTATGTAAAACAATGTGTAATAATATACAGGTGTATAAAATGACATGATACCACCATCCACATTATATGTATGCCACGGTATTGTATTCGAGCCTAAACTCTGGCGATTGCACTGTAAGAAGAGTGCGCTACCAATAGAGTCACCGCAGCTGTGGTGCAGGGAAAATTTGATGCAAATGTAATGAAAAAATATCTATTGGAATATTTAAGAGCTAGCAGTTAGATAACTGAGCCAGCTGCTTAACTGCTCGTTCTATATAACCGAGATTAACGTTCTATCTCGTTGAGGTACCCAAGGCGCCAGCAACCACTCCACCCAAAACATCCTTCGACTGGCGCACCGGTAAAAACACAGTCAACCTCAAGCTGCATTTCTGTGGTTTTTGTGCTCATGACGGCCGAGGCAGCACCAAGGCCGGCCTGAAAGCACCCTCATGCAAGCGGAAGTCGACACGGCGAAATGTTTGTCCGCTAGCAGGCTGGAAGGGTTGTAAATGTTTAAGTGGAGTCGTTAAGTCCAGCGGGAGAGAGGAGGAGAATGTGAGTCAGCGGAGAGGAAAGAGAGGAGTAAGGAAGGAAGCAGGGTGGAAAAGGAAGGAAAGGAGGAAAAAGGAGGGAGAGAGGAAGGAGGAGGAAACGAGGAAAAGGGAAGATGGGAGTGGTAGGGAAGGGAAGAGAGATGAAAGTTAGGGGGAGAAGGAGAGTGTGAGTCAGCTTAGTGGAAAGGGAGAAGTATGTAAAGAGGAGGAAGAGAAGGAAAGATATCTTTGGAAGAAGAGTGGGAGGAGGATAGATCTGGAGGAGAAGGGAAAGGGCAGGGAGAAGAAAAGGTAGGGGGACAAAAGACGAATGAAGGAACGAGGGAAGCGACAGGAAGTATTACGTATATAAAGGAAAAGGCAGAAGAGGTGAAGAAAAAAAAATGGGGAGAGGTAGAGGAAAGAAGGGACAAGGGGAATCATATCTCGAGACGCGCGCGCGCGTGCGTGCGTGCGTGTGTGTGTGTGTGTGTGTGTGTGTGTGTGTGTGTGTGTGTGTGTGTGTGTGTGTGTGTGTGTGTGTGTGTGTGTGTGAGGCAGGTAGGTACAGTACAGGAGCCACCACAGGTATAAAGGTAAACATACAGACAGCCAGACCCCCACCAAATGATGACGCACTGCCTGCACATCAACAAACTCCTCGCCCTACACGGATGGAGGCCAGATTATTGGTGTATCCAGGTAATGGCAACAGAGTGTTCCGTATTTCACCCCTCTGAGGTGTAGGATCCAGACAACGATGGTCCATTCTTGTATGTATTCAAAACGGACGCAGTTTATTAATAGCCAAGAGCTGTATAAATAGAAGCAAAGAGAATATCTATGGGCCAAGCAATGCCACCGACAGCATTACATAAACGGCCTTATTCTAAGTGGCACAGAAAGTTTCGTAGAATCTCTTCTTTAGCGATTTATTTTTAAACGTTGCACCTTGGCAATCTCTCGTGTTATTTTATGGTTTGATAATCGGTGTAAATGCAATGAATAACATTCATGACTGTACTGACTGTAATGTGTAACGACCACTTCAGGGCATCGTGAAAGCAAAACACGGGTCCATGAACTTCTGCACTGATTACGTTTTTTTTTTTTCCCCTCCTGTCTACCTTTATCAAGCGGTCCAATTTTCCACCCACCTGCTATTCATCTTCCGCTCCGTATAACAATTCCAATAGACGGGGATGGCTGCGTCAAACAAGCCGATTTATTATGTATGTGACCTGAATCAACCAGCACAGTATTCAATTATCGTGTCGTTACAATTAGGGGAAGACCATTTTAATTCGACGCGATTCATTTAGCACATGGGGATTCTTTCAGAGTGAAGGATTCTCTTTTCTGCAAGGAAGAAGGAACCAGAGGCCAGTATTTGGAGACTAGTTCTGACCTCTTCAACACACTTAAGAAAACAGTTACTGGTAAATCGATACTGCCTTTTCGTCACTTAATGTATGTATGTATGTATGAATGTATCTATGTATGTACATGTACAATAAACAAAATGAAGCATCGTTATCTCAAAACTCAGAGAGAGAGAGAGAGAGAGAGAGAGAGAGAGAGAAAAGAAATAGTGGTACTGTTAGTTTGGCGTGATATATAGCTTTCATTTTCGACAAACATGCACAGACAGACAGACCGATTAAAGTAATGGAATAATAAACTGAGACGAAAATCATTTCCACCAAATTGTTTTCAAAATTAACCCAGTTTTCTGATTTATTTGCTTGTTTCACCTCGCACGACAGGGGGAAAAAGCACGTCATAAAACATCATCATGCTCTCTCTCTCTCTCTCTCTCTCTCTCTCTCTCTCTCTCTCCCTGTGCTTGTCAGCCTGTTTGTCTGTGTCTGGCTCCCACTGTTTGTCTGTCTGTCTGCCAAACTCTCTCTCTCTCTCTCTCTCTCTTAACCCCCACAGAATCACAGCTCAACATCTCGCCCTACCCTTTATAATTTCCAAACATAAATTTCCTGTGAAGAGCGAAAGGAATACTCCCTAGTGGACAGGTCGGGGATGTGGGCCGAGAAAGAGGGTGTGGACCATGGCAACAGCGGTGGTGACCTGGATATTAAAAAATGGTGAGAGAGGGAGAAAGTGAGTGAGTGAGTGAGTAAGTGAGTGAATAAGTGGGTGGATGAGTGGCTGGGTGGGTGACTGGATGAGTGAGTAAGACACACTGATGGGTGGGCAGGTATAAAAATTCGAGAGAAAATACATACAAATAGATTGATATATGGACAGATAGAGACAGATGGATATATATAGACAGACAGATAGACACGCAAGGACTGTGTGTGTGTGTGTGTGTGTGTGTGTGTGTGTGTGTGTGTGTGTGGAGAGAGAGAGAGAGAGAGAGAGAGAGAGAGAGAGAGAGAGAGAGAGAGAGAGAGAGAGAGAGCCTGTTGTTCATGGTAACAGCAAAGCCAACCTGTATATTAAAAAACAAAAGTGCGAGGGAGAGAATTGGTGTCAGGGAAAGTTATGGTTTTGGCAATTCTTTCGTCAAGGTGAATGCTGATGTCACATTTTATTTATAACATTAATTTTGACTGTGGTATATGCTGAATTCGCCATTATTTGTTATATTTATTTCTGCAGCTACTATTTGAAGATATGAGAGGAAATATATATGCCAGCAGTTGAGCGAAAGAGATTATCCGCTTATTTAAAAAAAAAAATATATATATATATAGAATAGGCAAGGTGGTTCATAGAAGGTTGCTCTTGTCTTATGGTACATGTTAGACTGTTATTAAGAATCAGTGAGTTAATAAGGAAAAGAATTATTTACTGCTGCTACCGGTTGGTGAATAAAGTAGGAATATTTCAAGTGCTTCCATAACACAAAATCACCCCACAGAATGAAACTAGGGTGACAATAAATCATCATGTGAAACGTTCTGGGCCAATATTACGAACTTTGCGACACGATTTTTTTTTCTACAAAGTGATGAACACTGTTAACACGTTGCAAGTGAACTGCTATGCCCCCTAACTTTGACAATAATAAAGACTGTGTCTTTATTCAGTTTCTGAGTAATCACATATTTAGATAAGCTTACCGCTTGTAACAATAAGAACACATCTTTTTAAAGGGGGTCTTTTTATGGCCCTCGGTGCGTCTCACTTCTTTCTTTCTCTTCTCCTTTAATCTTTTATTCGTTTTTTACTCTTCACCTCTTCGTTACTTCCTCTCCTTGCTATTTTTCTCCCTTCTTTTTCTTATCTTTCCCTCCCTTCTCTTTTGTCTTCTCTTCCACGCCTCACTTTTCTTTCATTTCCATGTCTTTTCTCTGCTCTTCCTTCTCTACCTTCTATTGTCTCATCTCTTCACTTCTCTTCTCTCTCTCTCTCTCTCTCTCTCTCTCTCTCTTTCAATTTGTCCACGCGTCCTAGCTCTTACTCTGGCTTTCTTTTTCTGCCTCACACTTTTTGCCCACTCCCACCTGTCACACCTGTCTCTCCTTCCTTCTCCCTCCCTCCCTTCCTCATTCTTCTTCCTCTTCCTTCTTTTGCTCTCCTCTTGCCTTTCCCTCCTCCTCTCGTATTTCATATCTGTCTGCTTTTTCCTCCATTCATCTTCTCTCTCTTTTTCTCGTTCTGCTTCTCTTTCAGTATCTTTTACTCACTTTTGTGGATATTATATACTTTACTCTTTATATTCTTATCTTTTTAATCTAATTACACGTTGGCATTTACCCCCCCTCCTCTCTCTCTCTCTCTCTCTCTCTCTCTCTCTCTCTCTCTCTCTCTCTCTCTCTCTCTCTCGTAAACGGACACACGATGCTCAAAATATTTACTGTTTTCCCCTTTTCACTCTGGATGCCATGACTTAAATTAAGATGAAGTGTTAAGATTTTCAGAAGGTGCAGTAAACTGGCACAAGAAGAAGAAACTGGAACTTCAAAATACAAGAGAAATAGTGACTGTTTTTCTTTTCCCTCACGGTCAGAAAGCCATGACGGACACAGGATACGTATTTCCTTTTATTTTCTTTCTTTTTTGTTCTGCTTCAATCTCGTGTGCTGGGAAGTTAATTGAAATGGCACGTACAGACACACACACAAAAAAAAGAGTAATAAAGTAACAGATGAGAAAAAAAATATGAAGAGACATAAACGCTGAATGTCTCTGTCGCTCCTCTGACAGTTTGACAGTATCAGTAAGAGGAGAGAGACACGCTAATAACAAAGTCTGGGGGTCAACTTTGTTTTTGATGTTAGATAGAAAATATGAAAAGTTGAGATGGACTGTCAGGGCCCGAAAGAAGAGAAAAAGCGAGTACGAAAGAGAAAGGAGGAATAAAAGATAGTCTGAGCAATAACACAACAGTTCTGACTCGTTTTATTAACATGTAAACTTCATTTCTATCAAGAGTTTTAAGAAGTGAGGTGGATAGGATACGTGAAAAAACTCATGACGGTCTTCAGAAAAATACTGAAAATTAGAATCACAGGGAAACAAGTCAAGTGAATTTCATAAAAGTGTTTCCGTGTTACATTTTGATCTCACCCCCAGGAAAAAACAGTACTAGATACACAATATATCTGACTTCAAAATATATATGTATGTTATTTTAACTGTTGTTTACGTTCCTCTGTTTGCCCAGAAACACTTACACTTAACACTGATTAGTTCCTGATTCAGAGGAAATAATAAGTAGAGTGCTAAGATGTTCTAGGGATGAGAAAAAAGTTAGAAGGCCTGTTGATACACGGAGAAATAAAAGGGAAAAATACAGTGACAAAAAAAAAAAAAAAAAAGGATAAAAGATGCTTCCATGAGAGAGAGAGAGAGAGAGAGAGAGAGAGAGAGAGATGTGGGAGGAGGGGTGGGATAGGGGAAGAGGAGAGGAGAGGGAGAGGAAGGTGGAGGACCGAGGTATATGATAAACAATACAGATGTTCAGCCGTTTAAGTTTGCTGTTTCATGAAAATAATCCTCGTTCCATTTAAACACAATTGGGATTTAAATTTTTAAGTTCATAAATCGAGTTACTAAGCGGACGTAGCTGGAGGATGGGGGGGTAGAGGGAAGAGTGGACGAGGCAGGGGGAGGGGGTGGGGTGGAAGGTGGAGGGGGAGATGGGGAGGGGGTTGGAGAGAGGAAGGTAGGGGCTGGTATGACGGTGGCCGTGGCGAGAAGTGTGAACTCTGGATGCCTGGGAGGAGGCGTCCTTGTTAAACGTTCCTCACAAGCGTATTGCTTAGTCTGTCGTTACTGTTGTCATTTAAAGGACTAATGAAACAAAATATGTAATTATGTGTCGCAATTGTCCGTGAAAGTGTCTTTGGAGAGTTGCAATTATGTAGCACTAAATAGAGATCTGGCAACTTACAGTAGCAATGCGGTGTGGGGGTCCAGGTGAGACACGTAAAATATGTATTCAGATGCCGTCAATAAAAATCAAGCACATTATTTACCAACTAATCCCTGACTTCTTCAGACAAAATTAAGGTGGACTGTAGAGGGTATAATATTACATGGGAGGAGAGGCAAGAAAGGCGACGGTACTAATGCTTCTTACGACCTATTGAATCACCACAGCGACAGATGGCAATCTCATCAGGAGAGACGCGCCGGCTTATGGTCCTCTGTTGCGGGGTAAAGCGGCCGCATCTCTTCACTTGTACAGTTTGTTTGGTTGTCTGCATTTTTTTCTGTGATTTTTGCACGTGTGACGGGAAGAAGAGGAGCACCAGCAGTCGAATCGAGAGTTGTGTGTCTTGCGATGGTCAAGAGGGTGACACCGAAGGGACCCATGCGATGCAGGAGTGTTATATAAGGTATGTAAAGGAGAGTTACGTGCGGGTTGTTGCCGGCATGATGGCGTCGGTAGGTACTGTAACTAGGTAGGTAGGTAAGTGACGAACGGAAATCACTGCAGGTAGGTAGGTAGGTAGGTAGGTAGGTACGTGAAGAACGGAAATTATGAATTTTATGATTTCTAAGATGGTAGGTGACATAATGAGTGAAATATAGTCAGGTACATAGATAACAAGGTAGGAAAGAATTTACGAAATTTCAAGATGCCATTGTTCATTGAATAGCAAGGTAATTAGGCAGGTGAAGAAATGCAGATAGGTAAGTAAATAAGTAAGGTAGGAATAACACCAGAAAATACGATATTCTTGTACACAGTTATGATAGTAGACTGCAATGTTATGAAACGTTATTAAATAGGTAAGTGAAGGAACCATGTGGTTTTGATACTTAGGTAGTTAATAAGTTCAGCAAGACAGACAGGTAATTAAATAGATAAGCGAAGGAACCTTGTAGTTTTGATACTCTGGTAGTTTAGTTCAGCTAAAAAGGTAGTTACTGTGTTAGTGTGTGGTGTGGTGGTCTTTAGACTGACGTGATGATGCATAGTTTGGCGTAGTGTGGCAGTGAGTTGTGAGGAATGGTGTGGTTGTGTGGGGTGCGACAGTGTGAGGTGATGTGGTGCACAGGGTTGTATGGCGTGGCAGTGAGTGACGCAGTGTGGCGATGGTATTAGGTGTCAGTGTTTGGTGTAGCAGTGTGAGGTGTGGCAGTGTGTAGCATGGCTGTGACTGGTATGGTATGCTGTTCTAGTGTGTGTTGTGGCTGTGTGATGTGTAGCACTCTTTGACTTGGCATGTGTGTGTGTGTGTGTGTGTGTGTGTGTGTGAGAGAGAGAGAGAGAGAGAGAGAGAGAGAGAGAGAGAGAGAGAGAGAGAGAGAGAGAGGAGGGATGGAGGGAGCTCGAGAACAGAGGAGTGGGAGGAGGGGGGTTAGTGAAGAGGTGAAGAGAAAGAGAGGAAGGTGAAGGATAAAGATGTATGAGAAATAGCAGACATATTCAATCGCTGGCTGTTTCATCTTTGCATTCAAACACAATAGGGATTTAAATGCTGAGGTTCATAAAACGAGTTACTAAGCAGACGTAGCTGGAGGTTGGAGGGGTAGACAGAAGAGGGGAAGAGGCAGGGAAAGGGGGTGGGGTAGAAGGAGGAGGAGGGGAGGAAGGGGACAAGGGGTAGGAGGGAGGAAGGTTTGGGCTGGTATGGCGGTGATTGTGGCGAGATGTGTGAACTCTGTATGCCTGGGAGGATACGTCCTTGTTAAATATTCCTCACAAGTGTACTGCTTAATCTGTCACTTCTCATGTTGTCATTAAAAGGAATAGTGAAATTAAATATGTAATTATACGTCGTTATTGACACTGAAAGTGCCATGGGAGCGTTGTAAACACGTAGCACTAAATAGAGACTTGGCAACTTAGATTAGCCAAGGGGTGTGGGGGACCTGGTGAGACACGTGGAATCTGTACCCTGATACCGTCAGTAAAATCAAACACATTATTGTCTAACTAATCCCTGACTTCTTCAGACAAAATTAAGGTTGAATGTAGAGGGCATCAGATTATATGAGAAGAGAGGCAGGAAAGACAACTATACTATTGTTTCTTACAACCTACCTAATCAGCACAGCGACTGATGGCAAATCTCATCAGGACAGACGAGCCAGCTTATGGTCCTCTGTTGCGGGGCAGAACCGCTTCTCATCTCTCGTGATATTTGCGTGATGGCTGTTCGCATTTTTTTTCTGTGCTTTTTTAACGCGTTTGACGGGAAGAGAAATATTAGGAGTCGAATTAAGATCTCGGTGTCCTGCGGTGGTCGTGAGGGTGACATCGAGGGGACCCAGGCAACGTACAGTAGGAATGTTATAAAGGTACGTGAAGGAGAGTTACGTGCTGGCTGTTGCCGGCATGATGGCGGCGGCAGGTAGGTAGTAAGTGAAGGATGGAAATTACGAGATTTAATTATTTTCTAAGCAGGTAGGTGGCGTAGTGATTGAAATACAGTAATGTACGTAGTTAACGAGGAAGGAAGGAATTTACGAAATTTTATGATGCCGTTAATTAAATAGCAAGGTAATTAGGCAGGTGAAGAAATTTAGATAGGTAAGTAAATAAGTAAGGGAATAACACCAGAAGATACGACGTTCCTGTACGTAGGTAAGATAGTAGACTGCAATGTTAAGAAATGCAATTAAATGGGTAAGTGAAGGATCCACGTGGTTCTGATACTTTGGTAGTTAATTTTTTCAACATGAAAGGTAAAGACAGGCTAATAGGTAATCGAAAGAAGGAATAACGAGTTGCTGTGGGGATTTTGTAGGTGGATGGGTAAGTAAAGGAGCGTTGGAGGACTAGTGGTAACGTGTTCGGCTCGCAGTCTACATGTACCCCGCGCCTCGGCTTTGAAACTAAAGGCGTGACAGACATTATACACTGGGTCCTGGTAGTATGTCCTTTCATATTCCCGTACATTAACCCGTATTATTGTCACGTAAGGAGGCTCACTAAGACATTTTCATAAGTATTTTATTCTGTTTCTTATACTTTACTGTCCTCATCTGTTTTACATATATCCATCTAATAACGTCATAGGCTGCATAAACGACGTACAAAAAGATATTAACCAGGCATATTCAAAGATAAAGCTCTTAGAAGGAGGTGCTAGGATGCCTGCTCAAGCGACAAGACTACAGCATTTTGCCATCTGATTTTCCTAATTTTAGAGAGAGAGAGAATAAGAGCAGAAAATAATACAATGAAACAGGCAGACAGATAGTAAACCACACACACACACACACACACACACACACACACACACACACACACACACACACACACACACACAACAGAGACGGGAACGAAAAAGTAATAGTCTAGCCTGGAAAATTTGGAGACTAGCAAACAGACCCACGCAATAAGCTTCTTTCAGCTGCGTTCCTCGAAATAAAGGAAGAGAGAAAATGAGAACGGGTGGGGAGATGACGATGTGAAAATATGAGAGAGAGAGAGAGAGAGAGAGAGAGAGAGAGAGAGAGAGAGAGTACCCGTGACTGTAAGAATCTGTAGGCAGGATATTGGACCGGAGGCGACAAAGAGATGATACACACATCACAAATACCAAATATCCAAGTGCGATTCTCATACCCTTCAAAGTTTTTAAAGGCAGAGAGTAAAACATTTAAGCGTGCTGGGTGTCGCTAGTAAGAGATATGCCAAAAGAACATGACTGTTTATTTTGAAACCCATAACATGCTCTCTTAACGAAAGAAAACTCGTAGCCCTTACACTACTAAATGTCCTTTAGCGAATGAAATAGCATGGCAATAACAAGAACCAAATAACAGAATCGTAACCACACTGAGAGTCCTGATGTGGGCGTTTTTTAAGTCTTACTCAGATTAAAGTCTCTAAGCTATTCATTGTACAACGGTAGCAAGACTAGAACATAGGGTTATAAGCGTTTTCCAAGCTATACAGAGTCGTTAAGAGCAAGCAAGATAGTTCGAAAAGTTATGGTACTGAAAATATTACTTAGAATGCTGTGTAATACTGTTATCACGACCTAGGTTTCTATTTTGTGAGTAACGGGTCTGAAGTTGGTCTAGTTTCCATTGATTGTCTGGGTTTATCTCCTGCTTTGTAGTGTGGGTTGCAGGTATTCTTGGAGGGAGTGTGTTTGTGGTTTTATTGTTTTTAATTATTATTATTATTATTATTATTATTATTATTACTATTATCATTATTATTATTATTATTATTATTATTATTATTATTATCATCATCATCATCATCATCATTTTGCTACTAACTTTCTTAATCATTATTTTAATTTTACTGCCATGCTTGCTGTCACTGTCACTGCCTCTAGTAATGATGAGTCTCTGTTAACATCATTACTTCATAATCAAACCCAGCCTTGACAATAATATATATATAAAATCATTCCAAAAACACATGCAAAAAAAAAAAAAAAAAAATCCTGTAGCTAATGGACATGGTAAACTATATGCATGTTCATAGTGAGGCCACACCCGTTGTTCCCATTTTACACGTTAGTTATAGTATTCGTAACCAAATTCACAGATGAAGGACAGTTTTTCTATCATTCAGCACAGGGCAGCCTTATTTTATTATTGTATTTCATTTCCCAATATGAAGGTGTTATATGGCACTAGAACGACCTTTCATAGAGATGAGGTTAGAATTACTTCCAGTTATTCCTGTGCTGTAATATCTTGTGCTATTTTTCGATCAACATACGATATTTTTTTCTAGTTTACGAAAGACCCTTCTGTATTCTATGCATTTGAGATTATTTCCTTTAAGTCTCCCAGTGCTATTAATTTTTCTTATTCATACCCAGCCCTTTCATTCCAAGGATGTATTCTATATTTAATCTTGCTATCTCCAGACAGATTTATTTAGCTAAGAACAGATTTTTCTCCCGCTTGAATACGAGTTTTTTCCTGGTTTAGTAAAAATCGCTCAGAGGCAGGAAGCATAAAAAAAAAATATATATATATAAGACTAAAACTTGTCGCCTGAGGAAATGGCCCGTACTGGCAGAGATTAAGGGGCAAAAATATTACGCTGAAAAATCGAGATGGATTTATTCCAGGAACCTCTTACTTGTGGATCCTGTGGCTTGGAGGCATTCAGATAAATTCTTTTTTACTCTCTTCCCTAGTATTCTCCATAAACTTACCCATATTTTAATCACTAACTTGTATAAGTAGGGGAGCTTTATCGACAAACAGTTCAAACCCACATAGATAGTTTTTTTATTGCGGGAAAAATTCATTCATGTAAATAAAACTGGAGAGAAAGAGAGAGAGAGAGAATAAAGGTAATATGTTGTGTCTGTCTCGCGCGGTCTCACAGGCAACAGGCACCCGCTCAAAGTCTCTTTCCACGTATATCCCTCCTCTCTGCCACATAGCTGAGCACATCGTAACAACTCCGGTGGGGAAACTAAGGCGATTTCACCTCTACTCGGTGCGGGTAAGGGGATGGGTCTGTTATGATGTGGCAGGGGTAAACCAGTTCTGCTGTCGGGCCCTGCTGCGGATGTCACTGATTGCATTGCCCAGTTGACCCTTGTGCGGTGTGGTGTGGTGAGGATCTGTCCGTTCTCCCCTTCGGGGCTAAGATGCGAATGAATGTGTTTGAATGGATGAGTAAATGGAGAGTGAGTCGTCCTGTCTCGGCTACCTCCCTTTCCTTGGGGGAAGCAGCCTAGGTATATAGATAGATAGATAGACCTCTACTCGGCCTAAGCACCAACTAAGAGCTTCCCACGTGGCATTAACCTTCAGGCATGTTCTAGCAGCCGAGCGTTTAAGGTGCACCAGCGGAGAAAAGTTAACCAAATAGCTCACCCCTTTCTGCTTCTCATTTTCTCTGGCTGGCTGATATTCCTGGGTTTGAGAGAGAGAGAGAGAGAGAGAGAAAGAGAGAGAGAGAGAGAGAGAGAGAGAGAGAGAGAGAGAGAGAGAGAGAGAGAGAGAGAGAGAGAGTAATAATCCGTAGAGACAAGGGAAAGGTAAATAAAACAGATCTCATGATGGGAACATTCCACATGATGATACACAATTTTATTCAGCTAAAAGGTAGTCACACGAGTCTCAGGGTGTTGAATTATAATATTTTGATGATGATGATGATGATGATGACTATGATGATGATGGTTATGATGATGATGATGATGACTATGATGATGATGGTTATGATGATGATGATGATGATGATGATTGTTCGTTTAGTTTAGCCCTTGACAACACCAGCTTCTAATTGATTTATATGGACAAACGTAAATCCATTTCTGTATTTTCATCGGAACTTTAATTACAGCAACAGTTAATAATACCGACCGATGGACTGGCTTCCTGCCATTGCCTCATCGTGATTACCTTGTTTGTTTTACTTATATTTCTGATTACTGTTACTTCCTTATCTTAATTATCTTGTTTATTCTGTGTATTATATATATGGTTCCTGCTATATTGTCGTAATTTTCCTGCTTGCTTATTCGTGAAGTCTACGATTTTTCTTACTGCCCTATAAATTTACTTACTTTACTTATTTAATTACCGATTCGTGTTACTGTATTTTCATAATTCTCTTATTCGTCTAAATTATTACTTTTCTTATTTCTGTCACCACCTTGTCATAATATCATATTTGTTATATTTATAATATTTCTGATTATATAAGATGATTCTGCCTTTTCAGTATATCATTCATATACTGTTTACGAACCCGGAGTTCCTAATAATATCGTACACATATCCTTCTATCATTATAAAACATATGACAGAATTTGCTCTCTCAAGTTTTTATAATGCATCCTCGGCTAAGTAAATCTGCCCGACAGTATATACTAGACTTATTTATACCATGAAAGTGCTAACAATAACCATTCTCTCTCTCTCTCTCTCTCTCTCTCTCTCTCACTACGGCTCCCATCAATAAATACCTAAGGTAAGTCTTCTAAAGCCTCCTGTACCAATTTAAGGAAAGCTCTGTAATTCACCATCATTCCTTATCCCTCTGTCCATGCTAATAATTTTGATTGATTCTATTCCTCCTACTTTCCTCTATTACTTAGTTCTCGGTTTTCTTCTTCTGCTTCTGCTTCATCATTATTATCATCATCATCATCATCTGTATATTCTTTTTTTTTTTCTTTTTCTTCCATCAGCAGTATTGGTAGCTTTCTTATGTCATTGCCTTTAACCCTGTCCATAATACGTCCTCACCATTTTCTGTCCAGGCAATCCATTTCTATACCCCGCCTTGTTTAGTGTGTGTGTGTGTGTGGGGGGGGGGGGAAATATTATTCTATGCTATGCCACAATACTTTACCCTTTAAGTTAGGTCAGATTGCTGCTTTATGATGGTTCTAATGGTCTTATTCTCTTAGTATTCATTTTCCCACCAATTACATCCCTCTCCCTACACCTCATTACCAATACACCCCCTCGCTGCCGCCAAACTGTTTATTAATTCTCGTGTTGTTCAGTAAATAAACATAATGTCCACCAACTCTTTTACGAAGACAGAAATGTACTCGGTTTTATTCTTTTCGACTGACAGTTTCTTCAGTTTAAGGGTGACCTGTTGTCGCGATAATCTGTATAACAATTCACAGTGTATGTTTGTTTCGTTTGTAAGGTCGTGGTTTTCAGGCTATAATGTTGAATATTTGCATGGATAGAGCTGTTGTCCAGGGGCAGGTCACGAGCACCATATGGACAGCACGCGAGGTTTGGACCCAACCTACTTTTCAAAAAAATAAAAAATAAATAAAATAAAAATAAAAGGATAGGGGAACTAAGCATAAGAAGACATCGGCAAAAAAAATGATAGAATTCGAAAAAGCGTATCTTACTGATGAAGAGCGATCGAGGAACAGCAGATGGGGAGTAATAAATGACGATGGAGGATGAAAAAGGCAGTGAAAGAGAACTGGGGTGAGAAAACTGTAAAAATGTTTGGGAGAATGTGTGAGGAAGAGAGGGGGAAGGAGGAGGTTCGTGAGAGATGAAATCTTCAAAGATTTATCAGGAGGAGGAGGAGGGCGCGAGGAAAGGTGTTATATTTCGGTTTGAGGGCGGATTTTTATCATAAGAATGTTTTGCAC
Organism: Coenobita brevimanus; assembly: GCF_032717465.1. Lineage (NCBI taxonomy): Eukaryota > Metazoa > Arthropoda > Malacostraca > Decapoda > Coenobitidae > Coenobita > Coenobita brevimanus. The sequence continues at coordinate 25,953,446 of NC_137027.1, read as the reverse complement.
TGGTTATGTGAAATCTAGACCTGTAAAATTAGGAAAGAAAACAGTCGGGAAAGGTCTATAAAAAGAGGATGAAGAGGAAGGAAAAAGAAAGTAAAGGACTTGACGGTTGAAGCGAGGAACAGCGTTATATTCAGTCGAAGTGAAAATTTTTGTGATTAGAATATTTAGGATTGGGTCCTTAAAATTGTTGCACACTTTAAAAAATAAAACAAGAGGAAACCATGAATTAATATCTAAATTAACATTTCAGTACTATGACTATGTTCAACTCTGATCCTGTGCCGTATTTTTTATTTTATTCTTTTTACACACAGCCGATTTCATTCAGATTAGGAGACTTTTTGAGCTGATAGGAATACATATAGCATTCATTGATCCCTTTGCTACACAGGGACTTTAATAAGCAGAAGAAAATCGTCTGGAGATAGCAAAAAAAAAAAAAAAATCAGTCATCCAACTGAAGAGGTTAATTTCATGAAACCGGGAACTTTTTTTTCTTTTTTCATAGGTTTTCTTTCTCCTTTTTTCTTTTTCATTTTTATTCTTATTTCTCTTTTTATTCAGCTTAGGGAAGACTTTTCTAGCTAGGGGGGCTGGAAATAGCTCAATGCAACCCCCTTCACGCTTAAAGGCCTTTGATAATATAAAAATAATTGCTTTGTGGTAGTCCGATTAAAATGAACTTGACATCAACAAAGCTGAAGTATTAAATTTTGTAACAACCAGACGATTTTATTCACTTTTGGAGTCGTATTCGCGATCGCCATCTTTGTCTTTCATATCAATTTCTTTCTTGTGTTAGTTATACCATTTTAATAACATCACTTTTCACATCAGTGGTGCAAAGAAGGATGCTGAGTTATACAGTGCGGAACATTGCTGTCACAAATTATCAAAAGCCACACACATTCCTCTTGTAGTATACTCTTTTCACTCTAACTTGGACAAAAATTACCATCTTACCATCTCGAAAGTTAGCTGTAGCAAGAGATTAAAAACTGAATGTATTGCTACTCACGAAGAGGTGCTATGGAAAGGATATAGAACATTTTTTCTATCACTGAACAGCAAGAAATAAGCTACATGAGGATGAGTACCTGGGAAACTTGAGCTAAGATGAGGAAAAAAAAAATGATTAAGTGTCATTTGCCTATTCGTGTCACCTCCGTCTGGCCCTATCATATACAATGTTATTAATGATGGGAAGATGGGTGTACTGTCTCTTACTTAACTAGGGTATACATTTATCATTTACTCGAGCTGAGTCGTTGGTGTTGTTGTTGTGGCCCCAGGTTCATTTGATGTGCACCCGGTGGACTGCAAACTAATAGGGAAACGTAAGACGTTTGTATAACCGGGCAAAAGAGCCACCCGTTTATGTCGATACTACCACGTGAAGGAAGCCCTCTCCACCACCAGGGGACGAGGGTCACTTACATGGTCGAGCAGAGTACACATTAATTATTTAACTGACAGGAACAATGAATCACAGCCATGTCAAATATACATAGACCAAGGTGACCCATGAGTAGGAGTATTTTCCTGTTACTAAGTTTTAATTATAATTACTACCAGTCACCCTCACATGGTCGCTTTTTCTTTTATTTTATTCCCTTTATAGCCAGGGAATTTGATTCATCTGGCAGTGAGTCCTAAGAGGCTCACATATTTATTAAGTGCAAGAGCAATGCGAGAGAGGGATACGAGCAAGGTAAACTAAACAAAATTTCGTCGGCCGCGCTTTAGGAACCTCTACTTACCATCATTACCGCTCCCTCCTTCTCTCGCGCCTTCGTCAAACTAATTATCTCCGGCAGGCAATTACAAGGCCTCCATCACGTGTTGGAGACCAACAGTTCATCATAATAAAACAGTTAAAGGTCTTAACGGGAAAAATGGAGGACGGCAAAAGGGGATGGAAGCAGTCTTACTATTTTATTCTTCCTTCCCTTTCATCATGAATAATTAAAGCGCTCTGCGGCTCAAGAAAATTAATGGGATTTGGGGGACTAGGGCGACGAATCCCATCATTATCTGGCAAAAGTTTCCCTGTCTATTTACTAGAGGGTAAGGTAATGATTTTAGCACCAGGCAAGATCACACAACTTTCTGGTAAAGCAGGGTTAGGCCCTTTAACTTGGGAGCCATGTCGAATCCCACATAATCATTCACCTTAAACTGGCCTATATTTTGTCCTTTTCCGGTCTTATTTCACGTAGCTCAGTGGCAGAATAATACAATACTGTAGCTCTATCTCTTTCCACTAAGCTTCTTAGTGACTAGCATTATATTCAAGTTTGTAATTTCTTGGTCAGAGTGCAAGATTGAGAGATGGCAATTGTCGAGCATATTAATGTGAAAAGAGTTGAATATTCACTTCCTCAAATGATACAGCTAAGGACATACACTATAGAGGCTTCAGTCATTAACAAAAAGGTTATGTTTGTTCCCTTTACTCTTCAGTCCGATGGCATAATTTTAATTCCTGTTGCTACCAGGCGATTTTACTGAACATAGTACACGACCTTTCTTGGGAGCAGGTGGGAGCTGGTGGAGGAAAAGGGTTAGAGTGGAAGAAAAAAAAAAAAGGGAGGCTAGGAGAGAGAGAGAGAGAGAGAGAGAGAGAGAGAGAGAGAGACTAAATATATCACAACTTTCACCGCACTCCAGCTTCCCTCACTTTTCTCCTACATTTTTGGACTTTTTCAAATCAAATCCAATTTCTTCGAGATTATTATATTTCATGGTTCTCTCTCTCTCTCTCTCTCTCTCTCTCTCTCTCTCTCTCTCTCTCTCTCTCTTCCTAAGCTTAAGAAAAGAGAGTATGTGGGAAATATCATAATAACTGAGACGAACACCCACAGTAATAAAAGTTTAAAAAGTTTTTAAATTCATTAAGTAATAATCTAAGGATAAAAAAATCATCTTGCAAGAATATCATCAAGAGTGGCGTCTCGGACTGAAGGGGTAAACTTATCCAGGCTCAGTATGAATCTACTTCAGTATTTGGTCATCTGATTTTCCCACATATAGAGCTATTTTGAATTTTCTCTACGGTAAAGAAGATGCGATGAAAGAAAGGTCTAAGTAATGAGGAGGAAGAAATTAAGAGAATGAGAGAGAGAGAGAGAGAGAGAGAGAGAGAGAGAAACATTTTATCTCCTATTTTCCATGAAGCAGAATGCAACAGGAAAAGTAAATTAGAGAAAGTAAAAACTAGCTCAGAGCAGGGAAGGGCAATATAAATGACCGAATGGAAGGGTAAAACTGAGACGGAGAGAGAATGAGAGAAAACCCTAAATTTGAAAAAGCTTTAATGGATAGAATGGGACAAGAAAAGTGAGTGAGAGCGAGTGAAAGATAGTTTTAAATGTAAGAAGGTAGGACTGCCAAATACCGCCATGGATCCCGACTGAGACTCCAAAAATATTTACCTAGGGACACACGCGTGAACTTGTGCTAGAGAGAGAGAGAGAGAGAGAGAGAGAGAGAGAGAGAGAGAGAGGGAGACAGACAGACAGACAGACAGACAAAATTTATATATATATATATCATGGGACAGAACAGGGTAAAGCCACATTAATTTGTCCATGTTATGCTGGAGGCAACGTCAACGTCCTCACCTTAATTATCATAATTGGCTCATTAACAAGCACATGGGTTGGTTGACAAGTGTTAACGCTTCTCTGTCTGTCAGTCTCACAGTTTCTCTGGACATTTTAGCGTGTCATGATGAAATCTGAGTTTGTTCCCTGAGAAGTTTTGGATATTTCCTAACATCTTTCCCTTGGCCATTTATTCTGCACGACTCAGTTCTTTCTTTAATACTTATGTTAATTACGTCGGAATTACAACGCAACCAAGTAATACGCGAGAAAAAGCGAAGATGTAACATGCAAAATATATCACAATGGAAGAGGTTCTACAAAGCGTCCTGTGCCACTGGGAATAGCATGCTTCATCCCTCGCAATAAATATGTAATCACACTAAAATCACTATGTTATTCTCACAACCCCTGTATCCCTTTGCAACGACGAAAATTTTGCCTCTGAAAGCGTCATCAAAGTTTCCCTCTCATTTTTACAAATCGTAATGAAATTTGCTCTCCCGCGCACCAAATGAGGAATCAAACGAAAATTTTGATCCCACAATAATCTTTTACCTTACGCGTTTGTATGGAAATGATATGGAGATTACGAGAGGGTAGGCGAGGAGAGAGGGAGAGGGAGAGAGAGAGGGTGTTGATGTGTAAAGGGTGTGAGACAGAGAGGTATAAATATATATAGGAGAGTCAGTCGTGAAGGAAAATTTAGTGAATGAAAAATAAAGCGAGAAATAAAAGTGAAACAGTTATGTAGTATGGATGAAAGGAAATTTGTATGCATTCAGCTCTTAAACGTATTCTTATAAAAAATAAAAAAAAAAGTCAAAAACCTTCAGGATGTGGCCTTTCCAGGTAATACTGACAACAGAGAGCCGAGATCAACATCTCCTTCCTTTCGATGTGCCTTGACTTAATGAGTTTAAATGATTGGAGGACATAGGAGGAGGGAAATGAATAGCAAGAAAGACATTCATTTGTATATACCTACATCTGAAGGTATTCTCACAGTAAAGAAAGAGAAAAAGAGATACAGATGGACATAAAGAAAGAACTTCTGAAGTACTCCTTTCCCAAAAAGTTAATTTCTTAATTACTCCCATTACAAATAAGTGAACATCTGTAGGGTTCACATAAAACAGTTACAATGCCATTATTATCGATGATAATATCATTAAACGAAAGTCCCAATCTTTGTCTGGTATTGGTGCAGTTTTACGAAGAACTAAAACTAACTCAGGCGAGGTTTTCAGTTGCATAGTTTTTACTCCATCCAATCTTTTTGCCAGCGATTTCCAAACACACTAAAAACGTAGTGAAAACATCAAAAACTCCCCCAGGTGTTGGCAAAGCTGTGTACAACTATGCAGGATCGTGTAAAATCAGGAGAGCGAGCGGGGCGGGGTGGGGTGGGGTGGGGTGGGGTTGGGTGGAGGGGAAGGTAAGGTTGATTAAAAAAAAAAAAATACCTGAACGTTTTCCGTATACGTAATTTTGTTACCGGAGACAAATGCGTTTGGAAGTGATATCCAGTAACTTCTCACGAATCTGTATGCCTAATGTTTTTATCGAAAAGTCATGAAGAGTATTTATACGAGATCAAGATATTAAATACACCTTCAGGTCAGAACTCTTTGCATTAGAGAAAAAAAAACGAACATTATCAACCTTCATTGTTAAACCACCCTCAGCTAAATAAAATTGCTTGGCACAAGTAGAACAGAATAAAAGAGTTGTCCTGTCTATAAGAGGTATAATGTTAACGAGATTATAGCAGTTGCAAGTTTCTATGATTTATTCTTAGCTGAATAAAATGGTCTGACTTTAGTTTAAATAGAATACTTGGAGAGACGCGACCATGAGAGTCCTAATATTATCCTGTGTGTGTGTGTGTGTGTGTGTGTGTGTGTGTGTGTGTGTGTGTGTGTGTGTGTGTGTGTGTGTGTGTGTGCGCCCTTAATGACGCACAAGAGAACAGTAACAGCTAACATGCAAAGTAAATTGCTAGAGAAGAGGTGTAGCTTTCATCTTTTCTTGACTCGGACTTCAGTTCTTCCGTAATATATTTTATGAATCAGATAATGCTACGGTTCTGCAGCTTTCTCGAACATTTCTTCGTGTCTAGTGTGATATTCTAGTGTTATTCTATTGTCATACCTCAGCATTCAGGGTAGAAGGACAACAATTTTAGGCCAAGTTAAGATGAAAAGTGTATAGTCGACTCCTAATTTAAAAACTGTATAACCATTAGTTAGTCTTCCATATAACCATCCCCCCCCCCTTTTCTTAATACAGCATAAATTCTGGAATAACCTTATACCTTCCACTTAAGAATCTTTCATATCACAATTCACCTCAGAACTTCTCTCAAACACCATCATTTTCCTCTTGGCAGTTTTTACTTTCAAACTTCGTGTTTTTGTTTAATTGCAACATTCCTAAGCAACAATTTACAGCCTCCGTTCCCCATCGCACAGCAGCACTGCATCATCCACGTACTGAATCCCAGAGTGCTCCTATCCCTTGTGTTATTGCTTAAAAGTCACTGCCCTTCCCAATCTACTGCCATTTATCATACTCGCAACCCTATTACTAAATGCACTAAAGAATAAGTGATAAAATATTAACCCCTGAGGAGATGTATGGTTGTTGCTTTCGTCCAGGTATATCTATCTGCATATTTCACTGTCCATCTGTTTATCTATCTATCTGCCACTGTCTCTATCTATGTATAAAAACACGCACATATTTGTAGAGGTAAATAAGAACAATGTAAATGTCTGTCTTGAAAAAAGTTGTGGACGAAAAAATGAGAGAGAGAGAGAGAGAGAGAGAGAGAGAGAGAGAGAGAGAGAGAGTAATTAACTAATGAGATGATGAGACTGATGTTAAAGCCTGGGAATCTGACCGTTCATATTCTTGGCTCTAGAATGACTGAAGCCCTCTGTCCACGCCTCTTGGAACAGTTATCAATTATTCTGAGAGAGAGAGAGAGAGAGAGAGAGAGAGAGAGAGAGAATGATAGGGTATTCGGATATAGACATACAAAAAAAGTCAGTAGAGACAGTCAAATAGATAGATAGAAATACCGTAGAGTTACAGACAGAACAGACAAACACACATAGTGAGATAGATAGATAGATAGATTGGTAGATAGATAAAGACAGGCAGGTAAATACATTGGCTGCCAGTTAGTACGTTAATTAGTTCACATGCTCTTGACACCGATGTAACTGGAACCTTCTTTCTGTCCACCTCGAACGCTATCAATTAATTATTCCTCCCCTGACTGGCCTGAGTATTTTTCCTCCACGTGAGAAATGGTGTGGCTGTTATGTTTCATGTTCGACTCGTTCATATTATTTACATTTCTCACTCAGTCAGTATTGGAACTTTCAAGCATCGCGTCCGTGTAGTTTGCGTCAACATTTATGCCTAGATTGTTCACAGTTGACTGGCTTTCATTCAAGATTAAGTTCCGTGCGCTGTTAAGAAGGTTATGTTTACAGCATCAGAATACTGCCATGCAAAAACGTTCATGAGAGTGCTGTGACCCTCACGCTAACGTGTGGTAGTGAAGCTTGGATTCTAATGGAAGAATACAGGTCAGTAGTGAGAGGATTGAAAACGATTCGTTAGAGAGGAACGTGCGAAATTATTTGACGTTAAAGAGTTCGGGGGCGTTGTAGTGTTGAGCTGGGTATGATGGAAACTGTTAGGAGCACCGGTGTAGCGTCATGATCTGTCCCCCTGTCCGCCCCCTACGGCGCATGCGCGGAAGTTGCCAGAGGCCGCCACAAATATGCCATTTGTCCTCTGATCTCTGTAGGGGTAACATGATCGGAGCCTCTCGCCCTTTATTTACAAACGGCAAATGGTCATTCCGGCGTCTCATATCATTCGTCTCAAAGCTTTCTCGGGTAGTTTTCGCCCTTAAATTAAATTAGGTTAGGCGGAAAGCAGTAAAAATTCGAATTTCTAAGGTATGAATGAGTTAAGTTGGATAAACATAGTTATAATTAATCATCTGGGGACGAGTTATCTAATCTGTTAGGCGTGAGGATTGCCTTAGCTTTGAATCTTTACAGGAATGAGTCAAGCTCGTATTGTCCCGTGTATTAAACCGTTTTTATCATACATATCCTTGAAATTATAAATAGTTTTGGCACACACTACCTCATTCGGTTGTGCATTCCCCTGATCAATTGTCTTATTAGGGAAACTGAATTTCCTTACATCTTTATCACCTTTATTTTTATGCTGTATTTTGCAATGTCCTCTTGCTGATGCTTCACACATATGATATATATTCATTTTTGTCTATTTTCTGTTCCCCTGATATGCATTTATATAGCATAATCATGTCTCCTCCTCTCCTGCAGCGTTGGTAAATTCAATCTTTCCAGTCTTTCTCAGTAACTTAAATCCCTTAAGCTTGGTACCCATCTTGTAGTGGCCCGTTGTACTTTTTCAATCTTATCTGTGTTTTTTGAGATGAGGATTCCAGACTACCGTGATGCATACTCCAGAGTTGGTCTGATGAATATCTTCCTCAGCATATCTTCATTTATATACGTGAATGCTATTCTCATATTAGCAAGCAATGTATACATGTTTCGTACCTTCTAACTGATGTGATCATCAGGAGATAGTCTGTTACTGATAATTACTCCTAGGTCCTTCTCCTTTTCTGATATGTGTAGGGTTGATCTTCCTAACTTATAATACCAATCTGGTCTTTTCTCACTTTTACCAAATTTTATTACATGACACTTGTCCACTTTAAATTCCATTTGCCATTTATTGCTCCATTCATGAAGCTTGTTCAATTCCTCTTGCAGCTCTTTGCAAGAATCTATGTTAGTAATTTTCTTTTGAATTTTTGCATCATCTGCAAACATATTTAGATAGCTTCCATTTCCAATATTACTATCTATGCCATTTATATATACTAAAAACATAATATACTAAAAACATAACTGAGCACTGTGGAACTCCGCTGGTCACTTCCCTCCATGATCAGTAATTCCCCCTTAATATTGTTCTCATTTCCCTTTTTCTGAGAAAATCCTGCATCCAACAGTGGAGATTGCCTTGGATACCTCCTTGATGGTACAGTTTCCATAAAAGTCTGGTGCGGTACTCTGTCAAATGCTTTCTTAAAATCTAAATAGGTACTGTCCACCCATCCTTCTCTTTTCTGTAATGTTTCTCTAACTTTGTCATAATTGCATAGAAGATTAGTAACACATGATTTTCCCTTCCTAAAACCGAACTGCCTCTCTTTTATCATACCATGTTCTAGATGTCTTACCCAAACTTCCCTTATCAGCTTTTCTAGTATCTTACAACACTGGTCAGTGATACTGGTCTGCAGCTGAGTAGTTCTCACTGTGTTAAATTTGACTAGTGTACAGGTATTTGTAGACCTCACAGGTGGTTAAGAGGGATGAGTAAAGGACTCATGAATGGAATGGAATGAAATAGAATGGATTTAAAAAAAAAAGAAAAAAAAAAAAAAGGAAAGCGAGCACCAAGCCACTCAATGACTAAGTTTCCCCCTGGGGAGGGGGGGGGATAGAATACCTCCTCAGTATCCCTTCTTGTCGTAAAAACCGTCTAAAAGGAACACTTTAATCTTCATCCTTCCTCTTTTCCCCCTCTGCTTCTTGTACTTTATCTGTCCCACCTCTGCCTTATATTTTCACTTTAATACCCACCCAACTCCTATTGTAGTGCCATATAGTCATTGAGTGGCTTGGTGCTCGCTTTCCTTTCTTTCTTTCTTTCTTTTTTTTTTATATATCCCATTCCATTCAATGACTAAGTTATATGGCACTAACTTGGGTGGGTATTGAAAATATATGTCAGAGAGGTGGAACATAAAGTACAAGAAGCAGGGGGGAAAAGGGGAAGGATTTTTAGTCGGCTTTTACGACAAGCAGGGATACTGAGGAAGTATTTTATCCCCCCCTCCCCGAGGGGAAAGGACTCGTGAGATAACCGTGACTGGGAGCTGACTTAGTTTCCATTGATAGTACCCTTCTGGGGAGGGGGGACAGAATACTTCCTCAGTATCCCTGCTTGTCGCAAAAAGGGCACTTTAATCTCCATCCTTCCCCTCTTCCCACTCTGCTCCTGTACTTTATCTGTCTTACCTCTCTGCCTTACATTTTCACTTTAATACCCACCAAACCCTCTTCCATTATAGTGCCATGTAGTCATTGTTTTAGCTTGGTACTGGCGCTTAATATTCACCTCCTCTTGTACTTCATGTGTCTTATCTCTCAGCCTTATATTTTCACTTTAATAACCACCCAACCCCCTTCCACCTCAGTGCCATATTTTCATTGGCTTGGTGCTAACTTTTGCTTTTCTTTTTTTTTATTACTGTGTTCATTGCATTTCCACTGATAGTACAGTATATAAATATATCCTGTGCTACTGGACACGACAGGGTATATGTTACTGCACATGTGTGCAGATTTAAATAAACGATTGGTATTAAAATATGCCAATCAGTGATGTGTAGCAATGTACCCAATGTGCTGAATAACCTAACTTAGGATTTTTTTTTTTTATTTCCCATAACTAGTATCTGAAGTGATCTCAGTAACGTAACTGATAAGGGTCTTAACTTTATCATTATCCATTGAATCAGTAGAAGTGCTGTAACAGTGTGAACAGGAAACTTCACTAAGCATACCCTACTGGAGTGCATACTGTTTTCATAGTGTCTGGAGTTAAAAGTACTTTTCCATAAATGAAATTCAGAGGCTAATTTTCATTTCACATTAACTGAACTTGAACTATACTGGACTAGCCTAACACTTATGTGAGATTTCTCAAAACTAAAGGAAGATGTAAGATTTCTCAAACTAAAGGGATTGGATTGGATAATTGGAAAAAAAAGGAAAAGGAAAAGCCAGCACCAAGCCACTTATTGACTCTATGGCATTTAAAAGGGGTTGGGTGGGTATTAAAGTGAATATATAACGCAGAGAGGAAGCTATCTAAGTATGTTTGCAGATGATGCAAAAATTCAAAAGAAAATTACTAACATAGATTCTTGCAAAGAGCTGCAAGAGGAATTGAACAAGCTTCATGAATGGAGCAATAAATGGCAAATGGAATTTAAAGTGGACAAGTGTCATGTAATAAAATTTGGTAAAAGTGAGAAAAGACCAGATTGGTATTATAAGTTAGGAAGATCAACCCTACACATATCAGAAAAGGAGAAGGACCTAGGAGTAATTATCAGTAACAGACTATCTCCTGATGATCACATCAGTTAGAAGGTACGAAACATGTATACATTGCTTGCTAATATGAGAATAGCATTCACGCATATAAATGAAGATATGCTGAGGAAGATATTCATCAGACCAACTCTGGAGTATGCATCACAGTAGTCTGGAATCCTCATCTCAAAAAACACAGATAATTTTGAAAAAGTACAACGGGCCACTACAAGATGGGTACCAAGCTTAAGGGATTTAAGTCACTGAGAAAGACTGGAAAGATTGAATTTACCAACGCTGCAGGAGAGGAAGAGACATGATTATGCTATATAAATGCATATCAGGGGAACAGAAAATAGACATAAATGAATATATATCATATGTGTGAAGCATCAGCAAGAGGACATTGCAAAATACAGCATAAAAATAGAGGTGATAAAGATGTAAGGAAATTCAGTTTCCCTAATAGGACAATTGATCAGTGGAATGCACAACCGAATGAGGTAGTGTGTGCCAAAACTATTTATAATTTCAAGGATATGTATGATAAAAACGGTTTAATACACGGGACAATACGAGCTTGACTCATTCCTGTAAAGATTCAAAGCTAAGGCAATCCTCACGCCTAACAGATTAGATAACTCGTCCCCAGATGATTAATTATAACTATGTTTATCCAACTTAACTCATTCATACCTTAGAAATTCGAATTTTTACTGCTTTCCGCCTAACCTAATTTAATTTAAGGGCGAAAACTACCCGAGAAAGCTTTGAGACGAATGATATGAGACGCCGGAATGACCATTTGCCGTTTGTAAACAAAGGGCGAGAGGCTCCGATCATGTTACCCCTACAGAGATCAGAGGACAAATGGCATATTTGTGGCGGCCTCTGGCAACTTCCGCGCATGCGCCGTAGGGGGCGGACAGGGGGACAGATCATAACGTTACACCGGTACCATACTCTGAAACTGTTTGGCCATATGCAAGGATGGAGGGTGAAAAACTGATTAGCAGAGTGCACGAGTATGTGAGTGAGGTGAAGGACGAGAGAGAGGGAGAGGGATACCGAGGATGAAGTGGAAGAAAGGAGTGGAGAGGTATATTAATGAGAGGTTTGGGATGCAGACAGGATAGTCTGATGGTTGAGGTAAGGAAGACTTTCCAGGCAAATGTCTGTGACCAACCCTTCCGCGATGAGGCTAGGGTTATAGACAGATATTAATTATTGTTTAGCAACAATTTTTACGGACATTTTTTATTATGTTCAGTTAATTTTGTGCTTTCTCTTGCTTTATTCCCGGGCAACAGTGATGCACTGACGGCTTTGTCTGCGAGGTAGAGCAAGGATTCTAAGGCTTGAATATATTGTGTTTTATGAAATATTTCCTTGAGCATAGTCTGCTAATTTAGAGCACGATAATTTTCTTTAACTGTTTACCTTTATCGTGATTTCACCCAGTCATCCACGAAATCTACCGCATCTGATTTTTATTTTCTACCTCGCAAGCTTCACATGTCACACCTCACTCGCCGCGTTGAAAAGGTCACCATGCTTGACCCAACCTGGCCCAGTTATTGGAAAAAATCATGCGCAGTGCCATGGGTCGGGGCGGTGATGCAGGGTGACTGATATAGTGCAGGGTGACTGATATAGCAAGTTATGAAGATGAGCACAATTCCAATATCTTGCAGCAGCGGCGGAATATATGCACCCTCGCCCCCATGACGGTCACCCACGCGCTGGCAGGGACACGATATTATAAAACACTGTACGACACTAACATTTCCCAGTTTCATCAGAGATACGAGGGAGGGTTGGTTTGGAGGCTACTCACCCGTTTAGAGCTACTGAGATATTATGATGCATTTTAGAAGCTATCACTTTACTGGATGATTCGCCTGAGTACAACTCTTGTAACAGAGCGAACTCTGTGTTCACGTCTGGATGGACATTTTAGCCCTGGGACGACTTTAACATAGGCTATTCTTACCGTCTGAAAAGTTTATATAGCTTATGGTAGATTTTCTGTTCTGATGAGGTTAGCGATAGCCTTAACAAGTTCCTTCAGTACGAGAGTCCTTTTTAGATAAAGTAAAAACGTGTGGTATTAGCAAAAGTAAACTAGAATATGATATTTCTAGGACGTACAGGTGAAAAATACAGTAACACCATATCCATCGTGCTATAGGAACTCATACTGAATTTTGGCTTGATTTAGTTAATTCATGTTTAGTTTTTATCATCCAGTGTATCGTTTGCTTGCCAATTCTTATTACTGTTCTTTTTTTTTTGGGGGGGGGTTAAACACCATCTTAGTCCATATCTTATTCAGTTTCGGTTTTATGGACTTATTATTTAGTCTTATTTATGTATTATTTATTATTATAGTTTTCTTTTTTTTATTCTTTATTTTGGTTGTGGTGTGCGGGGTTAGTAGTGTGGTGAAGTTACGGTCAGCCTGGCGTTATGGTCCGCCAGCAGATGGGCCTGCCAGTTAACTTACAGGCCCCAGTATTTTGAGCTGGATATATATTTACACTTAGTCTCTCCCCGCCCTGGAAGCCTGCAGGGTCATTGTACAGTTTTACGGCAGAGTTTGTACACTTTCAACACCAGGATATCTTCAATTCCTACTACCTCCAAACGGGTTTACTGAGTTTTAGGTGTGCGTGTCTGGACTTAAGGTAACAAGGATTATAAACTGCAAGGTAACAAAGATTATAAACAGCCAAGGAACATAAAGTAACAGGGACCATGAAATGCCAAATAACATAAGGTAACAAGGATTACAGACTGTCAAGTAACATAAGGTAACATGGACTGTGGACTGCCAAGGAACATTTATCAGCGAACAGGTGGCCAGCCACAACTTTATATGCAAAAGGCCTATTAAACGTCACAGGTATGCTCGTATTTTTGCCATAAGAGCCGTTGCTAATGCTTCTTGGGGTGGGCGTAGTGGATGTCGGTATTGAACCTGGTATATTTGGGTGTATATATGGGGAAATTCACTCGCTGGAGGACCATAACCTTAATAATTTATCAGTTCAGGGTCTGCTCTGTATATCTGTCTCTATATCTGTCCACCTATCTATCTATGTCTGTGTGTCTGCCTGTCTGCTTACTGTGTGCCTCTGTGTCATATCTCTATTTATCTATCTATTTACCTATCTATCTAGCTATCTTATCTATATAGGAATAATGGGAACATATCGCAATGGTGGGGTTAACGACTGAGGCGGAGGAGAAACGATGCAGTAAGCAACAAAGCCGGGCAGACATATATTTCCCAGGGGCAGAACCAGGCTTGTGCACAGAAGGGATGGGTGAAGGAGGGGGCTGGGGGTGATATGGGGACAGGACTGGGGTGGTGAGGGAAGTAGGTGGTGCAGGGGGAGGGAAGGGGGCTAAGGGGATAAGGGGAGGGGACTGGAAGTGGTGAGGGAGGTGAGGGGAGGGGGGATTGTGCAGAGTGAGGCGGAACCTGCACCGTATAGTATCCTGAGCCGGGCCATTAATACCCTCTGCCAGCGACCCACCCAAGGGACACCACGGCACTACCTAGGCATGGCAGGTGGTCGCGCAATACCTGGCACGTTCACTTATAGCCTGGAGGCAACTGAAAACTACCTTGGTTCTGGTTACATATGCAGTGTTTAACTTAAATGCAAAGAAGCCCCCCTGTAAAGAGTCGTCAATTTAGTTTGGATAAAGAATGCATGAAATAGGTTCCTCACTCATAATCTCTGAGAGAGAGAGAGAGAGAGAGAGAGAGAGAGAGAGAGAGAGAGAGAGAGGATTGTCCAATTATACCAACCTCAGGGCCACAATCAACCTCCAAGCACCTCCACCTCCACCGCCAACACCAACACTACCAATAATAACAAAACCTCCATCCCCACCTGCAACAACAGCAGCAACATCAATAACAAGATGTAGGTCAGGCAAAATACACTAACACCTTTATTCTCCCATGACCCTGATATTCCCCTCATCCTGATTTCTCACTTCCCATCTCTTTCCTTATCCCCCTTGTTTCCCTCTTATCTCTTCTTTATCTTCATGTTTCTCCTCACCCTCTCCTTCCCTTTTCTTTGTGCTTTATCTTTCCTGGTTTCTCTCTTTCCCCCACTTCTCTTCCACTTTCTCCTCACCCTCAGTTCGTCTTCTTCCTCCTCCTCCTCATTCCTCTTTTTCTTATACCTCATTATTCTGATTTCTTCTTTTTCATCTTTCCTCCTCTGCATTTTCCCTCTCGCTGATTTTTCCTCATTGATTATTATTCCCTTTCATTTTTCCCTATTTTATTCTTTCTCCCTGATTTCCTTTTATTCCCTCCTTCCACTGATTTCTCATATTCCCATTTTTTTTTTTTTTGCTTATTAACTCTGACTTCAGTGTACTGCAGTTCCCTTTGTCTCCTTCCCTCGAATTTTCTCACCCTTTCTTTAATTCCTAATGCTTATTATTTCTCCTCCTGATTTCTCATTCTTATAATTCCCCAACCTCTACGTTTTCACTTCCACTTTCTTCTTCTCTAATTTATTCCCTTTAATTATCTTTCCCCCGTCCCTGGTGTCCCCCACCCTTCTCTCCCTGCCAACAATTTTCTTTCCCTCACATTTCCCTTGTCAACAACTAGTTCCTCTATGATTTCCCCTGCCTCTAAATCATCACCTCTAATTTATATCTGCCTATAATCTCCGGTCCTCTGATTTTCCCTACTTCAATTTCTCCCCCCTCCAATTTTCCCCTGCCTACATCTTTCTTTCCCCTGATTTCCTCCCACCTACAATTTTCCTTCACTTCAATCTTCTCTCCCTACTGCTTTCTTTTCCATGATTTTTCCCTGCCTACAATCTCTTCCTCTAATTTTCCTCTGCCTATATTTTTTCATGCCCCCTTTTTCCCCTGCTTACAACATTTCCTTGCCAGAATTCCCCACCTCCTGATTCCCCGTCCCCCTTCCCCATTACACTGTTCCCCACCTGCTCTCCCCATCGACCTTGACTTCCGTCTGCTTGGACTTAAGGATTCTCGACCTGTGACCCTGCTTACACCCCCCCTCCCCGCCCCCCCCAGCCATCTTCCCCTCTCCTTTCTCCACACACACACACACACACATACACACACACACACACACACACACACACACACACACACGCTCGCTGGTGCAGTGGTAACGTTCTCGCTTGCCAACTGGTGGACGGGAGTTCGCGCCTCGCTCAGGTTGCGAAACGTTTCACTGACGAAGTGGGTGGTTACTGTCCCCCTTTAGCAAGGGGACGGGTGTGTGCGTGTGTGAAGGTCACAGCCTTGCCCTTGGATCGGACTATATGAACTCTCAGCTCCCTTCCGGGAGGGTAAAAGCTGACGATCACGACCATCAAGTGATCCTGACCGACACGGTGAATTACGATGAATTACACACACACACACACACACACACACACACACACACACACACATATCCTCCCCAACACACTCACATCCCCCTCCTCACTCACACACATTTCTGGTCGTTCTCTCTGTTCCTCTACATATTTTCTTCTCTGTCCTCCCTTCACATTACCCATATATTCCCCCTTCTTCGATCTTCCCATTCTCCTTCCCTCCTCCATACACGATCACATTTCCTTCGTTTCCCTTTTTCTTTCTCCTTATCTCCACCTCTCTCCTCCTTCCTTATTTCCCGTTACTTCTCCGTCATTCCCCTTACCCCCACCTTTTCCTTTCCACCCCAACTATTTTTTAACCTATCCCTCCCTCTCTCTTCTCACTCCTTCCCCTCTAACTCTTTTCCTCTCCTATCTCTCCACATTCTCTCCCGCCTCTGTCTGTCTGTCTCTCTCTCTCTCTCTCTCCTTTTGCTCTTCCTCCCACCCTCTTCACCTTCCCCACCCGTCCTTCCTTTACTTACGACACGACTCACCCGACTTTGGAAAATCACTGAAAGCCTCGCCTTCTAACCTGTCGAAGCAAAGAGGGAGGGGAGAAGAGGGAGGGTTGGAGGGGAAAAAAAAAAGTAAAAGGGAGAAAGAAGAACCTGGGAGGAGGGAGAAGAAAGGGAGATGGAGGGAATGGAAAGAGGGGGAGGTGAGAGACAGGAAGAGTGAGGACGAAGGGTATGAAAGAAGGGGAGGGAAAGGTAGCAGACGAAGGGGAATGGGGGCTAGTCATGCAGTGGCTGTGTGTGTGAGTGAGTTTGTAGATGTCACTGAGGGAAGCTTGAGTGTTGGCACGTACGAACACATGAATGGGCTTGCTATTGAACCCGGTCAAATGTCAGCCCCTTGGTGGGACTGAACCCAGATCTGGAGAATTGGAAGGCACACGCTTTGCCATCTCGATCGTAAATGCCTTCGTAAAAAAAACGTGTAAAAAAATTAATTGTAAGGAAGAGATCAATAGCGTAAAGAGTAAGAGAATATGAGAGCTGAAGGAAGGAAGGAAGTTTTCGAATCATAACCATAAAGTTTTTAGTGAGGTGCAAGAAATGAGTAGAGGAGCTGAGAAAAAAGTTTGTGTGAAAAACGAGTCAAATTTTCATGAAAAGAATATTTTGAAGGAAAACATTGGAGAGAAAAGCCGAGAATAAATGGAAAAATTCACGTGCAAGAAAACGTAAAAGAGTACGAGTAAATAGAAGTGAATGGACAACAGAGTTAACGAAGGAAGAAATTTTCGAGTTACAAATCGCATAGTAAAAAAAAAAAAAAAAAAAAAAGACAGCGTCGAAACGATCTAAGAAACAGGAAAAGTTTAGACGGCTTATGAATGAATATATTAGTGGAAAGTGGAGAATATATGATTCTACTGGAAAGTCTGAAAAAAAAAAAAAAGACGGAAACGGAGGGATATGAACATGGAAGAGGAATTAGCACTTCTTTGGAAAGTATAGAAAGAAGTGGGAAAACAGGCCAAAAATTTTCGTGGATTTTGAATGAATATTTTCGTGGAAAGTGGAGACGGATAAGTGGGTGGAGGTGGATGATAGAGATAAATGACTCCACTAGACTACTGGCAGGTTAATAATAGGTTAAGGGACATATACCAATGGCCGACATTTGTGACGTTGCCAAAAAGGAAACTCTGACTCTGACCATTCTCACTTTTTTTTTTTTTTGGAAAGAGAGAGAGAGAGAGAGAGAGAGAGAGAGAGAGAGAGAGAGAGAGAGAGATTCCCTTTGACGTCCACTTCTACCGAATTCCTTTTATCTTCTATTTCATTCCTCTTATCCTCAGTAATACCCACCTACAAAATATTTTCTCCATCCATTCGCACAAAAAATATTCCCCCATTGGCTCTAGGATTAAACATGCTCAGCTGCTGCCATTAATATCAACCCACTTTTTACAATTAATAACAAGGTGGTGAACAGTGAGTTTTCGAATACAGAAATGTAATCTCCGGAATCAAACAACTCTCTAAGAAGTGTGTGTGTGTGTGTGTGTGTGTGTGTGTGTGTGTGTGTGTGTGTGTGTGTGTGTGTGTGTTATAATGTACCTCTTATACTCTCAGTCTTAACGCTTTGAATAAGATATATCTGACAATATTCTATTTCTGGGCAGACATGGGGTAATAGTAATATGTAATAGTAATAGACTATTACAAGGTTTTCAAAGTAATAGTAATAGTAATAGATCACAAGTTCCTGGCTGTAATAGTAATTGTAATAGTAATAGAAGGCAAAGTAATAGATAATAGACGTGTTGCGGGGTTTTGAGTTAACATGGTCAGGGCACTCTACCATGTACTTAATAACTTATGGTATATGTATCTTTTAAATTAATTTATCAATTAATAACTTACGGTATATTTATCTTTATATTTAATTTATCATTTGCACAGAACTAGACGTGATAACTTTAATTCTTTGTGGCTGGAGGGAAGCAGCCGTCATGTTGGCGATGACGTCCGCATTCACATTGCAGACGACGCTCCAATCCATCACACAATACTTTACCAGTAACAGCGATAATAGCTGTACCTACATGGCCACCGTAGATCCAAACTACCTCTCTTCAGGTATGTTGTGAAGGAATACTTTTCATGGTGTAAATGGATGGTACCTGTTAGGTAAGTAAATTGTGGTGAAATCGACCAGAAGTAGCTTACAGGTACACCATTCCTGAGCGGTGCTCGTCCCTCAGTGAGGTGGAAATTGTTAAATGTATGCCGTACAGTGTCAGTTGTATAAGTTTATAATGGTATTATGCTCATGAATATTTAATATTTGACCTCTTCATTATTAGTTTTCTGAAAAAAAAAAAAAAAGTTTCAGTGACTCTAAACTTCACTGTAAAGTACAGTATCTTCAGGGGATCAGAGAAATTACCAATATGCCGGGAATCGAATCCGGGACTCTCAGGTGAGAGCCAGGCAGCATACCACTACACCACGACCAGGTAAAAGTTAACTTACGTTGTCACAATCTTGTAACCAACGTCCCTCCGCTCCCCACTGTGGGCCTGAAGAGGGTGAGTTAACCCCCTGGCACTCGGGCAAGTAGATGCTTTTAATCTATCCCAAGCACTTACGGCAAGTCAGAATGAGAGTCCCGGGTTCGATTCCCGGCATATTGGTAATTTCTCTGATGATTATTCCTGTGTAAAAATACAGGTTCTCTCTTCATTCTGACTTGCCGTAAGTGCTTGGGATAGATTAAAAGCATCTACTTGCCCGAGTGCCAGGGGGTTAACTCACCCTCTTCAGGCCCACAGTGGGGGGCGGAGGGACGTTGGTTACAAGATTGTGACAATATGAGTTATCTGGTGTAGTGTAGTGGTATGCTGCTTGGCTCTCACCTGGGAGTCCCGGGTTCGATTCCCGGCATATTGTTAATTTCTCTGATTTTTCCTGTGTAAAAATACAGGTTCTCTCTTCTCCCTTCAGGGGAGTGTGACGAAATACCGAATCGGCGGTCATTTACCGAATCAACACCGAACTGGCACTTTTTAATTGGTAAGTGTTATAGATCTTATCACCATAGAGGTCCATACTCATCTAATTATCCGAAATCCGGTCAAATTTTTGTATTTAATTTTACTTTTAAAAAAATCCGGATTCACAGCGAAAACGTGCTAAAACTAGCGGGTGTTTCTCCTTTAGCTCAACAGCTTGCCTTGGCAGACTTCTGCTTTGTATAAATATTAATAACATACAAATGCATTTATTTGCACTTTAAATCAGTATCTGTGCAAAACAGAAGTCTGTCAAGGCGTGTTGGCGATCTAAGGTAGAAATACCAGGTAACCTAAGCACATTTTCGCTCTGACTCCTGAAATTCTATTAACAGTTAAATTAAGCATAGTTTTTTGACCGAATTTCAGATAATTAGGTGTGTATGAACCAATATGGTGAAGACTATAATATTTTCACAACAATAAAGACTGCATTCCAGCACTGGGAACTACCGACGAGCAGCCAGCCGCCTCTGCTTTCGTTTATTGTTATTGGCTGGTATACAGAGGAATAATTTCCCTACTGTGCTTTTGTCAGTGCACATTCACATTGGAACGAAACATTAGCAATTATTTTTTATGTCACTGGACATTCTTAAAGGTCAGAATATGCACAATGTATGCTGGCTAAACGTAAACAAAGCAAACTATGCTGCCTCAGTGTGAGTAGTGACGTCACGACCATTCACGCGCCGTTTCAGAGTCACGTAATTTTTCGGTTACTTTATTATTTTTTCATGTTTCTGCCCATTTTTTTTTTGGAAATTATGGTTGACAGTTATTTTCTGCGTATTTTTTTACCTATACAATTATCTAACTTCAAAAAAATTTTGACCGGAAACTCGTCTATTGTATATTACTTTCCCATTACAGACACTTCTTTAATACCGTTTTCCATAATCAATAAAACCAGCCTTCTCACCTTGGTTACCTGTCGGCTGCTGTTCAAGCTGCAGGTACACCACAGGAGACCGTGCAGAATGGAGAGTGATCAACAGGCCATCAAGTGATCTAGACACACTTGTGCATTCAGTGGAACAGCCTCCCAACGATAATAAATATATAAACCATTTTCAGTTTAATTAATACCGTTATCATAAATAATATATTAACAATAATAGTAATATTAATAGATGATCAGTTAATAGTAATGGTAATAGTAATAGGTGACCACTAAAGTAATTATAATAATAATATAATAGAGAGCAATTGAAATTAATAGTAATAGTAATGGTAATAGAAACCCAGTATTAGACTCCATGTCTGTTTCTGAGACACAATAATTTACATATTCACTGATGTATAACTAACATCTCTGCTTAATCTTAGCGGCTTCATAGGCTATAGGAAGATTAATATCCTCACTTGAACTGAATTCTTTGATGCTATCCAGAGTTAAATTTCTCACTGCCCCAGCACCAGCTTCTACCAGGGAATGGATAAACTTTTCTAAGCATCAATTGCGTATGAGGTGTGTTTCCTTGGCTTACCCAGCCACCAAGCACTTCGCAGTTAAGGAGTGGCTATTAACTTAACATAATACATAAAACAAAACGATCCCTTAATGAAGGTTACCCACATCAAAGAATAATTTATCGTAAAAATTAACTCTCATCTTTTAGTACTTCGACCCCAAGGAAAGAACGAGAACTGGGTCACAGGTACGAGATGACAGAGCGACTGTCTTAACATTTAATGGTACTATAAAGGGAAGGAGATGAAAATAACCTTGCCCTACTTATTATACTTCCGAATAATTAACCTAGTCTTAGTGCTGTGTCCGTGTAGGGGTTTATTTTGGATTTTTAGGTAACAAGTCTGGCTTCTTACATCATATCCTGGAATAAATACCTGCGCCGAGACCCTAGCCTTTTTAGTTCGTCCGTGTCTCTCAGTCCGTCTATATGTTGGTAACATTACGGAAAAATTATTTTGTGGAATAGCACCAGTTTGGGGAAATTGGCTGTGGACTATCGGAGGAAAAATTACTAAACTGTGGACGATAAGAGGCTTTACCCACATTTACCCTTTGATGTTTCATCAATGCACTTTTCATCCATCTACAACCAGGACCTACTGACATACATATTCTCCTGTCGCTTCACGTCTTACTCTTATACAGCGGGTCTTCCCCCCTCCCACCCCAACTACTTCATTCAAATTTGATCTGTTCCAAACTAGACTCTTCCCTTCCTAGTTGCTCAGACCTCTGTTTGTTTCAAAGCCTCTCACTCATTTTACCAGGCAGTCTCCTTCCTTTCACTCCCTCTGCTTCCAGTCCATACATCCCTCCTATTGATATTGCCTCACACATTCCTTCCATCTGTCCATACCACTTTAACACACCCTGGGCCTTCTCCATCGCTCTACTTTTTTTTTTTATTCCATTTATTCGGCTCTGGGGAGACCTTCCAAAGTAGGGAGGTTAGACGTATTCTTGATTTACTTCCTCACAACAAAACCTGTCTCCAGAGATGAAAAGAAAAACAAAATGGCCTGGGAGTACCAAGAATAAAGCAGTTAAACACATCACCGGACTGAAAAGGTTAAGCCCATATACTGCGCACGGAGACAACAACTTTCACTGTCCTAATCGTACTTTTGATTTCGAATGAGAGCAATTCTCGCCCCTCGGAGTCTCGCTTCGTTCAATACAGATAAAAATTGCTCATCTTTCGCCATCTTTCAGCAAGGGGGACGTATCTAATTTAAGAACAGCATCTCTATACCGCATTTAATTTTCGCGTGCCAGATTGTAGAAATTTTGGACGGTAAGTGAAATAATTATCATCGCATAATTACGGGGTCGATTTATTTGGCATCTTGCGCCTCAACAATCTCTTGCATGTTTGTTATATCGTTTTATTACCGACATAGTTTGTGTTAGTAAAATGCAAGAGGATATTGAAGTACCACTTGCAGAATAAATCTCTAAGAAAAGAGAGTTACGAAGGTGTGGGATTATGTGTAATGGAACATGGTGAGTCGTGGGAATAAGGGTTGTTGCTGAGTAGGGAAAGATACGCCTGGAAGTATTGTCGAGGACACCACTTACAGGATGCAGCTTTAGGCTTTCGTGACTATATTCTTTGGTTAAATGACATGGAGTCGATATCATATTAGCTAAGGAGGCAATATAGTAACTTTTCCTTAGTGATTTACTGTCCACATTACATTTCTCATATGCTGTTTAAGTCTTTGATATCGATATAGGCTGTTTAACCTCCCTCCCTCTTATACCATCACACCAGTTCTGATTGAAACACTCCTAGCACGTATTCGACATGGACGGTGGGTGTTACTGCCAAAGTGGTGATATGTGTACTTGTGTGGCACATAGGAGGACTACTGGGCTTTAGGATGTGGGCTGTCAAGTCTATTCCCAGACTCGGACACAGGCACAACACAGCAGCATATTTACGGAGGCCTACTATATGTCATTATACAGGATATTGATAAAGAAGAGATGATAAATAAAATTAGAAACGGGCTTTAATACACCTACCTATTAATTTGGCTTCCTACAGACGATTTTATTCATCTTAACTTTGCAGAGGAGGCATCAGATACGGACATCATTTAAATTACTATTACTTCTTGACATTTCTACTGCAGTGTTGTAATTAACTGAGCCTTCTACCTCACAAAGAGCCCACGCACACCCACACGATGGAGTATATAATACTGTTCCGTATAACTGAATGACAGACAATGAAATTAACCCACTGGCCAGAAGACTTTAATTTTCTTCTTGTCGTCAGATTTTATTCGGACTGAAGAGAAAATTAATGGCGAAAGGGGTAGAAGGTGCACCTGACTCTCCCTTTGGAATATATATCTCTTCAGCTGAACAAAATCTCCCGTGTAAGAATAAGATATAAAAGGCGTCCTCAGACTGAAAGTGAAACGATAACACAGCCTTCCTTAGACTTTAAAAAATGGTTTGACGGTTGCAAGAGTACATCAGCTGATACGTTAAATTATGAGAGAGAGAGAGAGAGAGAGAGGGGGGGGAAGGGTTGGGTCTCGTCTCCCTCATTCCTCTCTTCTTGAGGGCTGTTGTTCCTTTCTCTTCTGGTTCTTGAGAGCTTCTTTCTGCTCTGATTCATGTCCCCAGTAAGATTAAGGAGTCCTACTGGAGTTTCGGATTTCCCTCTGCCTAATCTGAATAGGGGAAATCGAATCAGGAGAAGAAGGAGGAAAAAATAATATTAATATATAAGTAAGGTAGGGTCAAGGAATGCTCTGTTTTTTTTTTTTTTTTTTTTTACTAAATAATGAATGGAGGAAGGAAAAACAAAGGGAAAAAAATAAGTCCATGTGCCTCAAGGGATCCTCCATTCATAAAACTCTTATAACAATTGGATTTATATTCGAGTGGATTAAATGTATGTGGGAAACAACTCCCAGGAAGCGAATTCCATAGAATAGTAGTTCTGGGGATAAATGAATTTTGATAAGCAGACGTTCTGCATTGCGGGGGAGAGAGTGTGAGTTCATGGGCGCTCCCAGCTGCCTGAGTATTTCGGGAGAAAATGTGAAGGGGAGGAACAATTGAAGCCAGTTCGTCAGAGCACTTACGGTAAAAATATCGATAAAATAGTGCTAAAGAAGCAACATCTCTACGTATTGATAACGAAGGAAGGTCCTGCATTATGACAGTATTATTGATTAATCTAATGGCTTTATTTTGAATGTTGTCCAACTGCCTCAATGCAACCGCTCCACATCCACTCTACAGTGGTGAACAGTATTCGAGCTGAGAACGCACATGACTTTTGTATATTGTGGCCATCTGCTCGTCAGTGAAGAACTCACGAACACTGTACATAAGTCCCAGATTTTTAGAAGCATTTTTAGCAAGGGATTTAACATAAGCTGTCCAGCTTAGGTTGGGGTTTAGAGTAACACCTAGGATATCAATTGTATTCTACGTTGCTTTGGGGATTTCGTAGGAACTCTTTTTATGTGACTAATTCTGTATATTACTCCTCAATATCCTCTTATTTATATTTTTTAATTTCCAGACTTTCCTTTTTTCATATTTCCTTCATAAATTTATGCAATATTGCAGAGAGAGAGAGAGAGAGAGAGAGAGAGAGAGAGAGAGAGAGAAACTAAAGGGAATCAGTGGGAGATGAAGGAGGGAAGCTGATGAGTTACATTTCCCCGAACGATAAAAGGAGGCTATATTTGCCGACAGGAGGTGGATATGAGGTATGGAAGGGGCAGAGAGATGAAAAGAATCTGAGGCAGTCATTACAACTGGGTGAGGGTGGACATAATGAAGTGATGGAGAGGAGAGTTGGTTGGGGATTTTGCCTAGGTGAGATGATGGAGAGGATGAAACAGTGGGAGAGAGTTTGTTGGCGAAGTGGTGGAGATGAGTATTTGATGGAGATGATGAATTGGTGGAGATAAGCGTTTTGGTGGAGATGATGAGGTAGTGGAGGTGGGTGTTGGTTGGGGATTTTGCTTAGGTGAGAAGAGGCTGAAGAGAATGGAGTAGTGACTATCAGTGTTTGTTGGGGATGATGTGGTGGAGATGAGTGCTTGGTGGAGTTAATGAAATAGTGGAGGTGAGTGTTTGTCGGTGCCTAGATAAGAAGAGGTGGAGGAGGCAAGATTGAAAACTCGCGATAAGGATATGTCCACTTTAGTATACTTTTCTATCATGCATTATTCTTCGGCTGTGATATGGCGTCTTGTAATGAAAGGGTTTATTAATTCAGTATTTTACCTCTCGAACTAAAAAAAAAGAGTGGGTGGGGGGTAGTCCTAAGCTGAATCAAAATCGTGAGGAGCTAGCAAGAGGGAAATAAATATGTGTCCAAGGGCAGAACGAATTTAATTTATAGACACATGTAAGCATTTCTTTAATAGTTTTTGCTGTGATGATGGTGGTGGTGGTGGTGGTGGTGGTGGTGCTAATGATGATGAGGATGATGTTGGATGTGGTGGTGGTGCAAATGATGTTAATGGTGCTAATGCTGATGGTGATGAGTGATTACTTTAAAGCAATGAATAATGGTGAAGCTTCTCTATCTCTGTCATAAATTTGGTTATTTTACGTAAATTTATGTGACTGGCAATGTGAGAAATAGCCTACAGTGTGTGTGAAATAGCCGGCAATGTGTGTGAAATAGTCTGCAGTGTGTGTGAAATAGCCCGCAGTGTGTGTGAAACAGCCGGCAGTGCGTGTGAAATAGCCGGCAGTGTGCGAAACAGCTGGATGTGTGTGAACTAGCCTGCAGCGAAGGCAATTACATGACACTTTGCCACACCATTAGTCTTTTGTTTGCACGGTGCGAGAGAGAGAGAGAGAGAGAGAGAGAGAGAGAGAGAGAGAGAGATTATGTACATACAATCAACACAATGTTATAGTCCTTGCAATTGATGCCAGTATATATATATATATATATATATATATATATATATATATATATATATATTCCAATCACAGGCAATTATGAACAGGATGGTAGAGATATTAAAATGATGACTCTGAAAGGAAATAAAATTGATCCTAGTAAAAAAAGAAAAAAATTGGCGTATACCACTATAAGATAAGAAGGAATATGGGATTATTTTTAAATCAGCGAAATAACGTAGCAGTACACCAAGTGTAAAAGTAAAATACTAAAAATCAAGTGATAAAATGGTTTAGATCAATAAACGTGAAATGATGGACGAAAAATCGAGGAAAAAATATGAAAAGCAGTGGAAAAGAAAATTAAGTCAAGAAAAATGAAAAGTACGTTGCAAAATATTTAAAAAAAAAAAAACAATAAAAGAAAGAGAAATTAATGGAACTTTTTTACAAAGAAAGGAAGAAAATCAAGTGAGTTAATAACGGAGAAAGGGAGAAACATTAAGAGGGAGAAAATTAGAATTGATATGAAAAAAAAATGCGATCCTGGCAAAGGGGAGTGAGTCAGAGGAGCATAATAACCACAAGAAAACCCCACTCCCGACGCTCGTAATTATTCGCTAACATGAGCAGTTAACATCCGTGACCAGCTATGTTTAGCGCACTGGCTGTGACACGTCTCCCTGATACCGCTTCAAAACATTCAAAAATACAACTGAGGGAAAAGTGTTACGAAATCTATCCTCTGTGTTGTCTAGTGATTTTTACGCTAGTATTTACGTCAATGATACGTCAATGATTTTTTGCAAAACACACACACACACACACACACACACACACACACACACACACACACACACACACACACACACACACACACACACACACACACACACACCGAACAAAACATTATACCCACCAGGCTATCACCCGCGTGGATGTAACATGTAAGGTGTCTTCGGACAAGTTCCCGTTCCTTCTCTACATTAAATCATCTGTCTGTAGGAACAGTAATAAAAAACGTGTGTACTGTATATCCGCGTTATCCTAATCCTTGTAACACATGCCAACATATATTTGAGCTCTGGATGGATGCGCCTGGGTCGCTAGTTACTATATGGGCCAGTACAAATAAATGGACCTTCCCCCGTACCACGCCGCCCAGGATTTCACAAATATTGCTGCTGGATTTGTGCGAACAATTGAACACTTCCAGTGACGGTATGGGTATGGTAGCATTGAGTTATTCCTTTTTCCGTATCGACGTTTTAAAATTTTTAAACGGTTCTTTTTCTGTGTTGATGTAGGAGAGAAGGGACTGTTTGTATGTATCATGATTGTTGTGTATTAGTGGCACTACCATTTGTGCCTATTTGTATAGCCTTTACACTTGATTATTTTACGACTCTGCAGGATTTAGATGGTTCTTTTTCTGTGTGGTATTTTTTGTTATACTGCTTGCACCAGTTATTATCATAAAGTGTTTTATTCGAGGGAGATATAAGACGTTGTGGAGCGAAACGTGTTACGGATCCTGTGTGTGTGTGTGTGTGTGTGTGTGTGTGTGTGACTAATTTATCCAGTTTTTGGAGCACTCTGACGACACCTGATTGCATCTTTTTTTTTTCTTTTTTTTTTTTTTTGGACAAGTCCGACATGCGTGACTCCGTCTCGCTTTACGTTATGGCTTTTCTTGGTGTGATCAGTTTTTTTTTTTTTTATCTGCTAATTTTTTCCTCACACTTTTCTTCTTCTTTGGTACTGTAGATATCAAGGTATTTTTTAAAGTCTCGTTTTTTTTTTTTTCTGGTATACTTATTCTCGTCCTTGGTGAGATCATGGCCGGAGAGTGAAGTTGCCTGGCTATATCAGTGCCACCACATGAAGGCGCCACCAGGATCGGTATTCAGGTGTCGTTCTAATAAGTTTCGCAGAGGTATTTTAATAATTAGATGGACATATCATTCCTGTATTCTCTCTGTGTCATCGTGTCTGATATAGTTAGATGGATCACAAAGATGAAGTTGATGATATCGACAACAAAATATACCTGTGACTGTGACCTTCGCTTGACCTCCGAACAGAAACAACCACACCCACACACGCCTTCCCCCCAGCTCACCCTGCGCACACACACTAAGAAATTTATTTTTACCTAGGCTTTAGATGAAACAACGAATGACTGGATAATTTTACCTTGTTTATTAACGTTGCTGTTTGCTGATGATACAGTATTGTTGAGTGAAGATGAATGGGAGTTGCAAGGTTTGGTGAATGAATTTGGGACAGTGTGTAGGAGGAGGAATCTGAAAGTTAATGGAAACAAAAGTAAAGTTATGGTGTTTGAGAGGAATGAAGTCACAGAGTGTGCAGTGAGGTTGGATGGTGAGGATAGGGAGGATGTGAGTGCCTTCAAGTACTTGGGTAGTGTGATGAGTAAGGATGGAACTTTGGGGGATGAAGTGCGTGAAAGGGTACAGCAGGGAAGGAAGGTTGTTGGTACACTGAAAGCAGTGATGAGAAATAAGGAGGTGAGTATGGAAGTTAAGAAGTCACTGCATGATAGTATTGTGATCCCTACCCTGACGTATGGAAGCGAGGCATGGACCTTGCAAGAGGGGAACAAGTCAAGAGTGAGAGCAGTGGAAATGAGTTACTTGAGAGGAGCATGTGGAGTGAAGTGGAGGGACAGGTTGACGAATGAAGAAGTGAAGGAACGCTGTGGGGTGGATGTGGATGTGGTTGAGAGGTTTAGGAGAAATACACTGAGGTGGTTTGGACATGTGAAGAGAATGGAGAATGAAAGACTGACTAAGAGGGTGTATGTAGGTAAGGTGGAGGGAGGGAGAGGGAGAGGTAGACCGAGGATGAGGTGGAGGGATGGAGTTGAGAGGCATATGAGGGAGGGGGAGGGTGAGATGGGGGGAGGGTAGTCAAATGGTGGGTGACAGAGCGACTTGGAGGCGTTTTGTCTGCGGCCACCCTTTGCGGGATTAGGGCGTCGGGCTATAGATAGATAGATAGATAGATTATTAACGTTCTAAAGCAAAAGACGAAAGTATAATCTTGTAAGATACTGATGCAAAATAAGTTGATGTTAAAACTTCATATAAAAAACACACGAGAAAATTAAGCTATAATATGCTAAATTAAATCGCCGAGGGAGATTTGCTGCGAAGCCCCCTATGGTACCTATAATAAGATCATTGTAATAAGCAAAGTAAATCGCTAAGGAAGAGTGCTACGAAGCTTCCTATACCACACCAATGTCCTTAGGCGGTGTTAAGTACGTGGGTTTAGCACAACCTCCAAGAGATAAACTTAGGATCAGACACACCAACAAAGAATGAGTGAGTGAGCAAGCAAGTGAATAGAGACTATATTTTCTGAGATCATGTTAGCTGCGTGGGTTAGTTTTAGTGGATGCAAGACAATTAGCTTCAGATAAACACATGGTCAGGCAAACCAACA
The DNA here is from genome assembly GCF_032717465.1 of Coenobita brevimanus. NCBI lineage: Eukaryota > Metazoa > Arthropoda > Malacostraca > Decapoda > Coenobitidae > Coenobita > Coenobita brevimanus. Next base: position 25,923,795 of record NC_137027.1, on the reverse strand, counting down.
AGGAGTGACTGAGTGAATAATTGAGTGAGCAAGTAGGCAAGCGAATAGCAAGTGAATGAGCTAGTAGGTACAGATCACAGTTCCCGGGCCGGTGTTAGCTGCGTGGGTTTGGCTTGTATCGCCCACAGTTACCACAGTTGCAGGTAGGCTAGACAAGCGATTTCATGATGTCCTGGCAGCTTTACACGACTGCATTGTTGCAAAAGTCTTGGGGTAACACAGCACTGATGGAGGCTTCTATCTCCCGGGCATAAACACTCTGGGCTAACTGTTTTTGAGTTTTGCCAACAATTTCGAGGGAAGACATTGGTGGTAAAAGTTGCAGAAATTATACATGGTGAGGTATGAGGTTCTGCTAGCAAGGTGTATAGTGTGAGAATCGTTGCTGTCTAAGTGTATAGATAGCAACAAAAGGCGGGTATAGAAAGTATCCCAATAAACATAAAAATTATTCCCGGTTATTTATAGAGAAAAGAACGCGACTGAGTTGGCGTCTCTTGGTACTGTGATTGAAACGGAAAATACATCAGTGGAGTTAAGATTTTAAGATATATAGCCTCAGATGTGAAGACCTTGGACAAAATTTTCCTGAATGAAACTGCTGTCTTTCTCTCGTATGCCTTGGTTTTTATATCTTTACATTTTCCTGACACCAGTACTGATATCATTTTTATACAGGTGGAACAATCAGCAGATTTGAAAGTGGAGATTTCTTAACACCTCTTCCTTAGCTACTCATTTTGCATATTACGCCTCATTATTCTCTATGGCCCTAATGCAAGCTCTATATGAAAATGACAAAAGTAATATAACAGGAGAATGTTAATGTTTAATAATGAAAATAAATAGCTAAGGAAATTGCGTTACGAAGCCTGCTATCGTGCCTGCAATACGTCCCATGCTTTCAATTTTCCCTCTTTATACAGTGTTTCAGGATTTCCTCTCCAGTCAACCAAAACTGAATACTCGATTGTAATTAACTCTTTGCAGATCCCTCTCTAGTTTTCCTATTAGTTGTTTTTGTAACAGGGAATGCAGATTTAGCTAAGTGGGATTTGTATGTTCTGCGTGCGAGTAAGGGGTGCGAAGAGAGCATTGATTTACGTACACATGCACATAAACGCAGAATACACACACACACACACACACACACACACACACACACACATAA
>NC_137027.1:25887624-25917624 GCF_032717465.1 Coenobita brevimanus | reverse complement strand
GTCATCTAAGAATAATGGTAAAAAAGCTGCATGATGGTTTTAAAAAAATAATGTAAAGGAAAGCACATGAAAACGCATCAAAATTCAGTGCAGTTCTTGTAACTCCTGATGCTTTGTTGTTAGTCATTATTGCCCCAGGTTCATCTGATCGAACCCAGTGGACTACAGGCTTATATTACCCTCTTCCTTTAGTCCACCATCCTCCTTTCGGGGATAGGCAAGTAGCTGTGAGACGTTTGCATAGCCAGGTAGTTCAGTCGCCCAGTTATATCAGTGCTACCATATGAAGGCGTCCCTCTCCAGCACGTGTCATCAGTGTCGTGGTTAAATATAGAGACAGCGGTTGTGCTTTGATGGAATGAAGGGTCTTGAGGGAGAGGGTGTTGTCTTGCCTTGTGATACACGATACTCGCTCTCTCCATGTACCCACACCGGGGTTAGAGGGAACATAGGTATTAATAAAGGATGGACCGAAGATGAAAGGAAGGAAAGACGGAGGGATGAGGTAGGGAAAGAGGAGAGATGAGGAAGAAAGATGAAAGAAAGGGAGTGCTGGGGGTGAGAGAAGATGAAGGGTGTATGACCTTGGGGAGAGTAGGTTAGGGAGAACTGTGGAGTAAAAAGAAGACGGATGATTGAGGTGGTGGAAAGAATGGATAGACAGATGGAAGGATGAATGGGAAGAATGTTGGATAGGAAGACTTGTGAAACTAAAGGGTAGACGTATGGATGGACTGCTGAATATATGGATGAACAGCAGACGGGAGGCTGGAGGGATGACTGGGAAGGGAGACAGATAGGAGGTGAAGTCTTAGGATGGATGAAATCGATGGAAGAGTGGAAGAAGGACGGTCAGGAAAGGAAGATAGGTGCAGGTGTATGATGACTGGCTTGATGAATGGATAGAGGAACGGATGGACAGAGGGATGGACGAAGATGGGGGTAGGAAGACTGGTGAGGCTAAAGGAAAGATGAATGGATGGATGGATGGACAAGTGGGTGGATAGACAGAGGAAAGGGTGGATGAATACATGGGGGGAGGAAAGGAGAGCAGGCGGGGAAGATTAGTGGAAGGATGGATGGCTAGATAGATGAATGAATATAGGAAGACTGGTGAAGGGCGAGAGAGACAGTCAGAGAGGAAGGAGCGGCAAATTAATCCACATACCCAAACTTCGACGGAGCTGAACTGATTGATGGTTAATTGAGTGACTCGTAGTTCAATTATGACGAGGATGTTGTGTTCAATCGATTACCCAGCGTTCATTCCAGGATTAGCGTTGCATTACAGGTGGCACGGGAGGCTTCTTTGCACCTTTTCATTAGCGATTTATTCTGCCTATTGCTTACTGTTGTCGCACTGCATGTATCCTAAAGCAGTCGATAATTTTATATGCGTTACATGGACCCAAACCCCTCCCAGAACTTCCAATGGCATACGGGGTGCATGACATTTATTTAGAAAATTTTGATTATTCTAATTCTGATAGAAAAAAATGTATCAGCTTGGCTCCATTTCTCAACGACTGCGAAGCTATAATTATGAGACCTTATGGGTTCATTAAGATCATTTTCTCATATAAGGTCAACAGTACCAGTGACTTAGCTTCTTTACGGCTGAGAATGTGTGTGTGTGTGTGTGTGTGTGTGTGTGTTCCCGAGAACTGTTTTGAAAATCAACAAGTATTCTCTCATTCATAATTTTCCAGCTGCTTCGATGGAATAAACCGATACACAATATTATACTTCAGCCAGAGAAAATCCTGTTTCATAAATCAAAAGGGCTTCTTATCGCTGGGTGGCTGAGGACATAAAACATGTAATCCTGCGGGGCAAAGTCAGGTTGGAGCAAGCGAAGGCAGCATTAAAGCCAAACCTGGGGCGAAACAATACCGACCCCCAATACTTTCCTGTCTACTTTCCTACCTCGTCCTCTCCAAAACTACGAGATGAAATATGCTGACAACAGTACTGGCAGGGAACACTATTTGCTCTGATTTCCCTGTACCCAAGACACTGTCTGTCCGCCCAGGCATATGAGAGAGGGATTTCAATGATGTGCGGGTGTTTGTGAAGGCGGGGGTGTGGCGGGCTGGTAGGTGGACGGTTCATACACTTACAATACACTGCTGGACGTACATGCTAAACTCCTGCCTTTTTGGACAGGATAATGACAGGGTATAATGACTGTCTTCCTAGTTTCGTCGTTAATGGAATCTATTGTATTAAAAATGGCGACACTGTGGACTGGGATGATGTTGCTGGTGCTGATGATGGTGGTGATGATGAGCAGCTTCTAAATCATTATTCCTCTGCATTCTTCACGTTGTTTTCAGTATTCGATCTCTCAGGCTTATAGGACTCTCACCCAAATAAAATCATCTGCCATTAGTGGTAAAAGAATAATGAACTTGTCCCAACCATGAAAGGGTTAATGGTGACAATGCACTTAGGTACCATGGTTCACCCTCAGTAAAGTATAATCGTCCAGCGTAAATGGGAATACAGCACTAGAACTGACTCGACCATGAGAGGGTTAACACTCTCATGCTAACATTAAGCTTGTGGGAAGATAGGCAAACTGATAGGCAGACAGATAGATAGACAGATAAATAGACATTCAGATGTTATACTGAAAGATAATAACATGGAGTGCGATCCTGCAATTCGGGTTCGTAGTGGACCTTGCATTCCAACAGTCAATCGTGTGTGTGTGTGTGTGTGTGTGTGTGTGTGAATGCTGTGGGGTAGTAAATGAGCCCAACTATTGAGCGTGATGCCAGAGGTAGGGTAACCTTGCCTGGTTGGGTGAAACTGCACTTAGCTACACACATACACTCTATCATACTAATTACACACACACACACACACACACACACACACACACACACACACACACACACACACACACACACACACCGTCCATCATGGTAATTACAATACCAACTCACAGTGAGCCTGCTTAACTAACCAGTATGTAGGAATTCCACACAAATATTCTAGTGCTGAATCTTGCGTGAATAACTTTGCGCGTGCGTGTGTGTGTGTGTGTGTGTGTGTGTGTGTGTGTGTGTGTGTGTGTGTGTGTGTGTGTGTGTGTGTGTGTGTGTGTGTTAGGATAAGTCAGTGCTTTCGAAGACATTTATATTGTTATTAAATTCTTTCATCCGATGACGAATTTTCATTTGGCTCCGTCTGTCTCCAAATTGTAGTATTCAGCGTTGAGGAAATGTCCAAACTGCAGGAGATGTTTGATGTGTCTTTTATTTACCTCTTCACTACAGGACTAGGGGGCGCGGTAGCACAGTGGTAGCGCGCTGGACTTGTGATCGGGGGATTACAAGTTCGAGCCTCGCCCGGACTGCCGTGCCGGGAGGGGTAGCTCCCTCCTGTAACCCTAGCGGGGCTATATAGTCCAATACAGGGCTTAGCTCGGGGGAACTCCATTTCTCCCATTTTTTCACTACAGGACTGCTGGGACTCAATGAGAGGCCTGTCAGGTTCATGGCCAGAGTCTGACACATAAAAAAAGTCAATATACAAACATAAATAAATGAACTCGTATGTATTAATGCATGCTTATGAAAAGGAAAGAAAAATGTTGTGTCGGAAATGTGGAACGGTAATATTCCTTACTCTGGTAAATTTCCCTTGGTAATTTCGGTCGAAAGTGGTGTACTTCCCGTCTGGCCGCAGTTCTCTAGCTGTTTTCCCTTCCTCCACCCACCCTACTTCTCCTCCACCCTCTCTCTTCTTTCCACTCTCCCTCCTCCCCGTTCTCTCTCTCACTCTCACTTTGTCTCCTTCCCATGTTCTCTTCACGACTCTCCTCTTAACACTCTCTTCTCTCCCGTTTCTCTCTCCATCCCTTATCTCCTCCACCCACCTCTTCCCTTCCTCACTCGCTTTCTTCTCTCTCTGTTTTCTCTCCTCCCCACTCTCTTCCCCCCCACCCACTTTCTCCTTCCTTCCCCTCTCTCTCCTATCCACTTTCTTTCCTTATCTTTACCACCACTCCCTAACTCGACCCGCTGCCCACGCCTACTCTTGTCTCCTCCTACGCTCAACCCTCTCTCCTCCCCCTTCCCAATCCTTCCCTTCTACTCCGCAGACAATGGACTCGGCCAGCACCACTCGGGTGGGAAAAAAGTCGAGTAAATTAGAATATTTTCTCAGGGACATTACCCACGGCAACAAGCTTCCCCTAGAAATTTACAATAAGGCGAGTTCATTCTGCCTGAGAGCCGACGGTGCGATTCTTGTACGAGTTTATAGGGGCTTAATGGCCATTACGGAAGGACATAAGAAAGGGTCAGAGCTCAATCGCCTTCACACCAATAGTGGTTAGTGGATTCGAGAAAGTAGGTGTGTGGGGAGGGGGAGAGTGAGAGGTTGCAGGGGAGAAGGGAGGAGTAAATGAAAGGAGATTGTCCTAGGAATCGTTTGCAAATCTGCCGCTGTGAAAGTCTAATACACACTAATGCTGACACATTACATTAGCAGGCGAAATGAAGATATGATTGTGTTTCTTTAGGGCAATGATCTAACTTACTGATTCCGAGTACAGTGTGAGACAGATGAATAAATGCTCACAGTGTGCTGACGTAATGCTTTACTACCGTATACCATAACAGCTGATCGTACGTCTGTCTGTGTGACTGCATATCTATCTATCTATCTTTTTATCTATCACTCTGTCTATTCACCTACCTATCCTTCTATTTGTCTGCCTATAGTCTTGCACAGTGCCTTACAGAATCTGGAATGTTTAAACTTAAAATAGTTACACATTAAAAACGAATGGTGCTGTGAGCCAACTTTGCACCACAGTGCGTGTGGGTCACATAATTCCCTCTGTTAATCGGCTCATCCATGCACACAGTTTGCTGGCTAAAATTATGTAATAAGACCTCATTATCCCGATATTGCAACCGCTGCTAATATACTTTCATACGTGTCGTGCTGTGAATCATTTATGTGTAGATTATGAAAAACATTATAATTATATACACTCTTATTCATGGAAGTTCATGTCAGTTACTCTTCATAACAAGCTTTTTTATGTTCTGAGCTGGTACAACTGAATAAATTTCTGCTTCTGTTCGTCAGTGAAAAGTTTATTGACATGTAACTACAGATTAGCTCTAAGGAAAAGTAAGGAACTCAAATTAACGTCAGTTGCTTCTTGTGGTAGGTGAGGGCGCTCACCATCCACTCACTCGATGTAGTGCTGCTCTCGGGTGTCTGCCCTTTCCTCTCTTCCATCCTTCTTTCCTTCCATCCTCTTCTGTCTTTCTTTCCTTCATTCTTTCCTTGTCCTTCTGCCTACGGGTGGCTTTACACTCCCTCTTCTGTCTTTCTTTCCTTCATTGTTTCCTTTTCCTTCTGCCTGTGGGTGACTCTATACTGAGTGACAAGCCATATGGTTTCCTGTTTTCCTGTACACCAGGAAACCATTTACTACGCTGGGTAGTAACTATATAACCAAATTTTGGCACCTGGTGGTTTAGTGGGTAATTATTGCGCTCCAATCGGATTGAGCCGGTGAAGGTTTGTATCCAAGGGGTGGTTGGGGTAGATTGTTCATGTAATGCCACTCAGGGATGAGTGAGACTGGTCACTCTCATATTAAATGTCGAGACCAACTGCCTAGCCCAGGGCTCCTACGCTCCTCATGGGGCAATGTAGGATTGGATGATGGATGGATAGATGGATGCAAAAAATTCTTCATATCAGTACTTACCTATGTCCATCGTAGTCTCAGTCTCTCTCTATATCTTTATCTCTATCGTTGTCTCTATATATACAGTACTTTCATACTCTATATGTTTCCATTTTTCTGTTTTTCCGTGGTACAAGGAAATTTTGTAGAACTGACATTTATACGCCAACACAATAAAACAGGGGCACTTAACCGAGGCATATACAGTGTAAGCCGTAACTCAGAGGGATGTTGAACAATTTACCTATTTCCAACGCATCAGTCCGGACAACAGGCTTATAGCGGGCATGTGCATAGCGTGGCAAGTGCTCAATGCTCCGGTAATGAATACTCGGAAATGGTGTGTGTGTGTGTGTGTGTGTGTGTGTGTGTGTGTGTGTCCCGGACAGAAATATGTTTCTTAAAAAGAATGACCTAGTTCTTTGCACAGCGTGGCAGTTTCAGCTAATCTTGTCCATTAAGCCAAGCATTTACCCCTAAATTGTCTGGATTTTGTTTCGCTTGAAGGAAATGTTGTGTTTAATATATATGTACACAGGATTTAGAAGTGTGAACTAGAACAAATTTCAGCACTGCAACATAGAGCAAAATGTTGTTCTGCCAGTTTTCTGCACCAAATAAATTGCACAATTACTTTCGTGCTGTAAATTGGATTGTTTGACGAGTGAGGTGGAGTCCTGAATTTTGAAAGCATGAATGATGAATGAATAGAATTGTGGCCCATTTTTCACCCCATAAATCCGGTGATGACATTTTTTTTCTTTTTTCATAATTCGTAGCTCTAGACGATTTTGCTCAACTTGAGAGACAGAGACATCGTGCTGGAAGTGTTAATGAAGGCCGTTATCTAACCCGTCCAGTAAAAAAAATCAATCTGAACAAAATCTTCATGAGGTACCAGTAATATCCTAGAAATGTACGTCACCGGATTAAAAGGGTAAATGGGCACCCAGTTTACAATTCTCCTGTATATATTCTTTCCTGTCTGTTTCTGGATCACTCCTACCCCGCTTCAATGAAGTGGGTTAGCTTCGTTTTGTATATGTATATTTTGGGGTCGATGGGAATTTTATTCTCAGATTCATTGGGGAAGGAGGTTAATGGGAGACTCGTTTTGTATATATATTTTCTGGCCTATGGAAATTATATTTTTCAAATGCATCAGGCAAGAAGTGGCCATTACGTTGACAGGAAAGTTTGTAGAATATGAATGTACAGTATAGACGACAAAAATCCTTATTTTTTAACCCTAAAAAATTGGTCACTGCTTTGCTTTTGCAGTATGACATCCCAAGAAAAGAGGTTCAGAGATGACAAGAAAGCCAATCACGCGTTATTAAGTCAGCACAAATCTCTGATATTTCTAAAGTACGAACATACATCTCTTCGCAGGTAAAGACCACAGTGTATGGAAACTTTTTTATCACAGCAACGTGAGATACCAGAATATATATAGACAATTTAAAGCTAAGGGAATAATATTAAAGGAAGGTGAAGTGTTTGAGAGGGTACAACAAGGAAGAAAGGTTGCTGGTTCCTTGAAAGCAGTAAAACAGGGAAGTGAGCATGCAAGTGAAAAAGTTACTACATGACAGTATTGTGATACCAACTCTAACGTATGGAAGTGAAGCTTGGACGTTGTTGGAAGGACACAAGTCAAGAGTGGGAACAGTGGAAATGAGTTATTTAAGAGGAGCTTGTGGAGTCACATGGAGAGACAGACTAACAAATGAGGATATAAAGGAGCGTTGTGGTGTGGATGTGGATGTGATAGGAAGCGTTAGGAGGAACACACTGAGGTGGTTTGGCCATGTGGAGAGGATGGAGGGTGAGAGACTGATGAGGAGATGTATGTGAGTGAGGTGGAGTGGGAGAGAGGGAGGGGGAGGCCGAGGATGAGATGGAGGGATGGGGTGGAGAGGTATATGAGAGAGGAGCGTGTGAGTTGGGAGCAGGGCAGTGAAATGGCGGGGGGCAGGGCGACGTGGAGGCGATTTGTTTGTGGCTATCCCGTACGGGATTGAGGCGGCTGGAAATAGATAGATAATAGATATAGAATAATATTAAGCAAATCTGTGATGCTTGATGGACTCTGAAAGAACAATAATGGCCCCCAGTCCCGTGCAGCCCTTAAATGGGCAGGGGGTGCTAAGAATCTCACGGTTGCCTCAATTACAATCTAATTCCTTTGTCAATGCAAAAAATACAATTAAAATTGGTAACTGGAATGTGAGAACGCTAAATCATGACGGTAAAATCGATGAGTTAGTGAAGGTTTTTCAAAATTACGGACTTGATATTTGTGCTCTGACAGAAACTAGATTAACTGGAGTCGATGAGTTGGATTTGGAGGATGGTATACGTTTGTTGATATCTGGTCGACAGGACGGAATGCATTATCAGGGAGTAGGATTGTTGCTGGGTTGTAAGGCAAATAAGGCTTTATGTGAGTGGGATCCTATAGATGAGCAATTGTTATACGCACGGTTTAAATCAAATCATGGCAACATCAGTCTGTTTGTGTGTTATGCACCTACTAATGATGCACTCGATGAAAGGAAAGACACATTTTATGAAAAGTTGCAAGAAGGAGTAAGAAGGGTACCTAGACATGATGTTTTGATCTGCGTTGGAGACTTTAATGCAGTAATGGGCTGTTCAAATGAGGGATTTGAGGCATGTATGGGTAAGATGGGAGTTGGTAGTAGGATGAGTGAAAACGGAGTGAGGTTTGGAAGCTTCTGTCTAGCAGGTGGCTTGGTCATCGGGGGCGCACTCTTTCAGCATTGCAATGTACACGGGACAACTTGGGTGTCGCCGTGTGGAAAATATAAGGATCAGATTGATCACATCGCTATCAGTAGGAGGCATGGAAGTTCTCTGCTAGATGTTCATGTTAAGCGGGGAGCGGATATTGGTGGTGACCATCAACTCAGCATTGCAAAAATAATGTTTAAGCTTAAAAATCAGAAGAATGAAAAATCTGGTGTTGGTAGATACGATATTGTTAAGCTTAGAAGGGAAGGAGAAGAAAAGGAGGAATTCAGATTAGAATGCAGAAATAGGTTTTTGGTGTTGGAAACGTTGGAAGAGGGGGAGAGAAGTGTAGATGAGATGTGGGAGGATGTGAACAAAGTTTTGCATGAGACTGCTGAATGTACGATTGGAAGGAGACATAGCTTCCGGAGAAAGAAATGGATATCAGAGGAAACGTGGGATATGATAAAAAAGAGAGGTGAGGCTAAATTGAGGAGTGAGATGCAATGCGTTGATGAACAAGAGATTGAATTAGCAAGAGCTGCGTACTGGAGTTTGAATTCAGAAGTAAGAAGGTTAGTTAGGAGAGATAAAGGAAGATGTGTGGATGAAAAGGTTGCAGAGACTGAAATCTTAATAAAAAAAAATGATGGACAGAGTCAAAGAATAGCATATGAATCGATTAGAGAACTGAGTGGTAATGCAGGTAAGCGCAAGGAAATACCAGTTAGAGACAGGGAAGGAAATTTATTGACTAAAGATGGAGATATTAAAAATAGATGGAAAGAGCATTTTGAGACAGTTCTTAATAGACCAATACCACCAGAAGAGGATATACCGTCTGCTCAGGAGGATTTAAATATAGAAACAGGAGAGTTGAGGCTTGCAGAAGTGGAGAAAGCAGTAAAACAGTTAAAGAATAATAAGGCACCAGGGGAGGATGGTTTATTTCCGGAAATGTTTAAAGTGGAGGGGGATAGATTAATAATGATCTTGACCAAGCTATTCAATAAGATATGGGTGACGGGGTTACTACCATCAGTTTGGAAGAATGGTGTAATTGTTAAAGTTCCGAAGAAGGGAGACCTGAGTGAATGTGGTAATTGGAGGGGAATCTCTTTGTCACCGATAGCTTTGAAAGTTTTCAGTAGAGTGTTGTTAAATAGGTTGGAGCCAGTGGTTGAGGATATTCTGAGGGATGAACAGGCTGGTTTTAGAAAGGGACGTGGTTGCAATGATCAGATCTTTATAGTTAGGCATTTGATGCAGCAAGTTAATGAAATGAGAGTACCGTTAAGTCTTTGTTTTGTTGATTTTGAAAAGGCTTTTGATAGTGTTTCGAGAGAGACTATGGGGAAGATCATGAGACATTATGGAATACCAGAGGAGTTTGTGAGGGTCTTTATGAACATGCATGAGGACACATTTTGTAAAGTGATGGTTGATGGTTGTCTGAGTGATTCGTTTGAAGTCAAGTCCGGAGTAATTCAAGGTGGTGTTCTATCGCCTTTACTATTTATATTGGTCATTGATTACATTATGAAACGCGTTGGAACAGAAACCGGTGCAGGTATATTTTGGGGAGAGAACAGGAAACTTTTGGATTTAGATTATGCAGATGATATAGTTTTGATTTGTGATGGGCCAGAAGAGATGCAGAGAGTGTTGGACTGTTTGGTGAGTGAAGGTCGCAAGGTGGGTTTGGTTATTAATTGTGGAAAAACTGAAATAATCAATATGAATATGGAAAATGCACAGGAATGTGTAATTGGAGGTATGGTTGTAAAGCAAGTTGATAGGTTTAAATATTTAGGTACTTATTTAGCCAAGGATGGTTCTTTGAACTTTGAATTCGAGGAAAGGTTAAAGAAGGCTAATCAGGCAATGGGAATGCTTAAAAATATTTGGAATAATAACAATTTCTCTGTGCATACAAAAATCAAACTTTATAAGGTAATGGTTAGGAGTATCTTAATTTATGGACACGAGTCTTGGTACAGCACAGTGACTATGGAAAATAAATTCTTGGTGTTTGAAAATAAAGCACTTAGAAGAATATTAGGAGTTAAGTGGTGGGAAAGGATACCAAATAGTAGAATTAGAGAAATAACGGGAGTGCAGCCGATCGATGAATATGTTAGATTCTCACGATGGAAGTGGCTAGGACATGTGTATAGGAGACAGGGAATAGTACGAGGTACACCAGGGTGGGTGGCACTTGGTAGGAGAGGTAGAGGAAGGCCAAAAGAGACGTGGGTGAGGACAATGAGACGGGAAGCTGGAGATGAGTGTTGGGGAGATCTTGAGGAGTTAGCACAAGATAGGATGTGGTGGTGTGAGTTCATCGAGGCCCTATGCATCCCCGAGGGTGCCACAGGAAATGATTGATTGATTGATTGTGATGCTTAAGTACATAAAGAAAATCATGAAGACGCAAAACACATACCCTACAAGAACAATAACATGGGCAGGCGTTTTCAGGAGGAAAAGGGTGGAGGCAGCCTGTGTAGGTAAGATTCAATCCGGTATAAGTCTCCTTAGTGAAGACCAATTAAATGACATAAAAAATAACTGACATCAGTGTAGACCAATGTCACCACAAGATCAATCGCATTTACACAGGTAAATTCAGTCCTGTGTATGCCTGCTGAGTGAAGGCCATTCAAGTGGGCAAAAAACAGTTGACATCTGTGTGGAACAATATAAATGATGTCACCACGAGATCAGCCGAATTTAAATCATCTCAACATAATGAAACTTGGCAGCACTTACATCCTTATGGTGTAAGAGGTATTATTCTAACTCTGCTGGAACTGTTAAATCTGAATTACGCAATGGCGATAAAAATATCACTTTTCTTTTATTGTTTTTCCAATGTTCGCCGTGATTTTATAGTTATGATTGTGTGAGTTTTTATATCTTTGTTTTTAGCAGGAATGGACTTTGTAAAAGCACTACATTCGGTTTAGGAAAAATTGAAACTATAATAGGTTAGCTTGAATGAAGTCAGTGGAAGCGATGCACAAACACAAATGCATAGGCCTAGGTAATCACACACACACACACACACACACACACACACACACACACACACACATCCACCTTTACGCAAAAGAGATACAGAATAATTTGAATAACTCATTATCAATTATACATGGAAAAAATCATTACAAAGCGCCTCTGCTATTCCCACTGATGCCGTTATGTTAATTATTATTGAAATTTAGGGGGCAATAAGGGTCAGGGATAATTCCAATTTCATGCCTTTTGCCACTCATATATTTTTTTCTTTTTTTTCTTTTTCACTGCCATGGACACACGATTGGATATTACTGAAGGAAAATCGAGAGTATTTTTTTAAGGTGAGGAAAACTCAAGCCTCTCCAACGATAATCGTGGCCAGTAGATAACAATGAAAGGGAGGGGAAAAAAAAGGCAGGGAGATTGAAAAAAGTAAAAGTTCAAGTTCTTTCTTCCTTAGAGTTTTCGAGCAATACACAGCCCATGATCAGATAGTCATCTTGAAGGGACGCATCATCAGTCAGGCAGGAGAGATAATTACCGTGTGTCTCTCCAGGTGGTGCTGTTATCTCTCATCACTTTATACACTCCTTGATGGCGTGTCACTCAAAGAAAATCACATACAGGATGCCCTCGTTCGAAACACTGGGCATTTTAAAAGGTTCATGGTCGTAACTATACACATCAACATACACACGGATAGACAGACAGACAGACAGGTAGGTAGGTAAGTAAGATAAGTAGGTGGACAGATTTTTTCTAAGCTAATGGTCACCGATAGTATAAAATGAACCACATGAAAGAAGGAATGGTCCTGGGTCTGTACAGGATGCTTAATGAAAAACCTGCATAACGTTATTTGGGAGAATAATTTTGATTCGAAATATGCTACGTTAGCTTTGGTCCAGTTCAGAAACACTGCGGATCTACGGCAAAGTGCAAACCTAGTGGACGAAAATGCTCCTTGTCACAATTCAAGAACATGAGATTTACTGTATATCCATATGTGTCTCGTGAAAATTGTGGCAGACATCGAAATAATCATAGAAAGTATCAGTGGAGTAACGGTAATTATATAACAGTGAATAACAGTAACAGCAGCCATGTAAATAACAGAAGTAGGCCTACCCCCAAAATAATAATAACTGAAAATTACATATATAAAACTATGCAATTAATGAGCATGAAATTACCCAACCCCAGAAAAAATCCCTTACTAACATAAAATAATACCCGGTAATAATATCCTTTACGTGTACCGTAGTTATTAATATTCATCATCCATTTCAGAGTGAGGGATTTACTAACTGGGCATTTTTACCCATGAATTATATCCCGTGGTGTTAGTGATGTTTTTTAGCCAATAACCTAATCATATTATGCAAATTTTAACTGAATTACTGTTATTCCACGCAAAACAATAGAAATATATATGTATTTTTTTTTTGGATTCGCTCGCTCTTTCTCTTACCCCCTTTTCTCGTCACGTCACTCCGCATACAGCCCAGTGCACACACACACACACACACACACACACACACACACACACACACACACACACACACACACACAACTTTTACATACACTCACTCAGCTTATACGTATCTTGTAATATGATACGGTACATACTAAAATAGTTAACTTACTCTCGTGTCACCGAACAATAACAAAATTAATACTGCTGTGGAAATTTATGTAGGCTGGTAATATTATATGGTAGAGAATTACTTTTAAAATGGTTTCCCGTTTTCGCTCCCGTCCATTAGTCGTTTTTCAGTGAATCCTTCTGTTAGCTGGCGTATATTTCACTCACACAATAACCCATTATGCCAAGAATAAAATAATCTATGGTAATTAATAACAGAATAAGATAGAGTACGGAAGAACAGGACGAGTATACAGATTTGAGTATAGTATAGAATATAATATAGAAAATCGTATCAGTTCAATTAAGTAAAATATATACCGGTAGTAAAAATAAAATAGGTTCAGATGACAGATTTTGCGCACTTCACTCAAGTATTTCGGATTCTCCACCCGGGTTTCGGCCGTCCACAAGCCTCCAGGAGAAATATCATCCACCAAACAATTACGCTTTTCCGGTAGGTATTAAGGTACAGCAACAGGTCTTCCCCTTGCCTTTACACGGAAATTGAATCTATATTTCAGAATTGCGGCGCCCACACTTGCTTGGGACACAGAATAACCCTTCCATTATTAGTCTGGTGTTGGAGGTAAAGTCACTCAAGTGGGAGCACCGATTTGCTGCTACCGTCACACACAGACACACACACACACACACACACACACACACACACACACACACACACACACACACACACACACACACACACACACATTCCCATCCATCTACTCCCACTCCCCTCCTCCCAACACACTCACGACGAAGAAAAATGCCCCTAACCCTGGGAAGGAAGTTAAGAGTCCCGGTAAAGAGGTGGGGGAAATTAGATGCCGGCAAAGGCTTTTTTTTTTTTTAATTGTTGTTCTGGAACTGTTAACTTAGTGGGGGCAGGGGGAAGGGTTGGGGAGGTGTGTGTGTGTGTGTGTGTGTGTGTGTGTGTGTGTGTGTGTGTGTGAGAGAGAGAGAGAGAGAGAGAGAGAGAGAGAGAGAGAGAGAGAGAGAGAGAGAGAGAGAGAGAGAGAGGAGTAAAAGAACAAAAGAAAACCATGAAGGATGACGAACGGGAGGGGAAGCGAAGCAAAGAAAGGTGTCAAGGAGATGAGGAGACGAGGGAGACGGAGACTGAGAGCGAAGGGGAGGAGAGTAATGATTATGAGGGAGAAGAAAAGGAGGAGGAAGAGGTGAAGGAGAGGGAAAAGAGAGAGGGGGAGGGGAAAAGATAAAGATGTGATGGGAAGGGAAAACGGAGATGGGAGAGGGTAGCAAGACAAAGAGGGTTATGAGAGGGGAGGAAATGTGTCACGGAGGGATGTGAATTTATGAATTAGAAATGTTTAATATTACTTGAAAATAGAGACAAGGGATTGACTTGTGAAAATCAAGTAGTAAGTTTTACTTTATGCCAGCTTACTCCGCCGATTCTCGAAGGACGAGAATTTATATACTTTCTCAACAGTACACAACAGAGACTAATTACTCACGAGTGCTGTTTGTTAGTACTGTTAGCCTCTTGAGAAAGTGACTCCACCCCTGACAATCAATAACTAATGCTAATAATAATAGACAGGTTCTTGCCGGTGCTTAACTCCTGGCTGGCACAACGGATTCAACTTTGATACAAAAGAACTGGCCTAAGTACCAGTTATGAATAATGTAAAGAGTTTGTGCAAATCAATAGTAAATAGAGACAATGAGGCAAAAGAGACGAGGCGGCAGCATGCGGCAGAGAAGATCAGCTGATCTGCACGACAAAATTGCTACACCCGCCAGCTGCACCTGCGAAAGCAATCAAGGTGGAGCATCAAAAGTGTCAGTGCGACAAACAATTTTGATTAAATTATAATTTCTCCCTCTGCCCAGTAGTCAATATTAATGTTACAAAAATACACCCTAGCTGAAAATTTTAAGTGACAGCCAAGCTTTGTACATTCGAGGTCGCCATTATTTCCTTATTGGATACATTATAAACCAGGAAACGTAGTCCCAGGACAGAATCTCAAAGGACCCTTATAGTTTACTGGTTAAACTTACATTATTATTAACCAGGAAACGTGGTCCCAGGACAGAATCTCAAAGGACCCTTATAGTTTACTGGTTAAACCTAACTCTACACTTATGATTAATATTGGCAGGCTGAGAATCCCTACGCAATCTCGGGCAGGCCACATTATAACACCCACCATGGGTGTGAACACTCATGTGGATAATGTGCATTCTCCGGGAATCCTCAGAGAGACCCACAGCTCGAGACACAACAAGGTAATTCAGACACAGCCTCGGATTGCCTCTACAGGGGTCTCGAACTTTCCCCTTAACCTACAGTGCATATGTATGTACAGACCCTGGACATAATGTGTCCTGCGGGGCCAGTGGGTGAGACATCAGGTCTGCACCCACATTATCACTGCCCTGGCTCTCAACTGACTCTGAGATTATGGGTGTGGATTCAAAATGCACAGGAAGGACATATCCCTGATTGGTGGTACGTTGACACACATTGTAGGAACACACAAAACTATCTATTTCTTGTCCCATTCCTGGTCAGAAAAAGTCAGCACGGATACGGCCCTGGGTTTTCCTTTTGCCCATGTGACCTCCTGAGGCTGAACAATGACCCCATTCTAACACTGTTTGGCGATACTTAGCAGGAATGACAAACTGCAGTTGAAACTCACCCTGGGGTGTTTGTGACTCACGGTACAGCCGTCCTTGTTTACGAAGGAACCTAGCTTGACCTCCCCATGAATACTTTATCACTCTACCCTTTTGTTTCTTCGGCACTGCAGCAAGTGTTGGGTCAGAGTGTTGTTCTTGGACAACATCTCGACTACAAATCAGATCTTGCGGTGATGCAATGGCCACTGGGGTGACATAGTTCGGAGCTTTGGCCATGGTTCGTGTTACTGCAGCTGAAGTCTGAGTAGCGTCATCTATGGTGCAACTATACTCGGCACCGGTTATGTTGCCTATTATAAGGTCAAACAAAGGTTCTGGCATGACAACTGCGACTGTCGTACCAGTGTAAAATGGAGATGCCACATGGATACGTGCCTCAGGGAACAATCTCACTGATCCATCAATAAGCTGAGCTTGGATCTGTCGACCTGTGTACTCCTCAGGCCGAACTAGACTCTGCCTGACAGAGCAACCTGAGGAACTATTGTCTCTCAGAACCTTTACAGGAACACCTCCCACAAACCCTGGCTGAACAAGGAAGGCACTGTTACCTGTGGGAGGGCCGGTGGAGGAAGCAGCCTGACACTGATGAGGCTGCTGAATGAATGATGCAGGAAATGTGACGCCCTGAGGACTAGATGCCTGAGGGGTCGTGCTCACCATCTGAGGAGTTGGAGCATTGGCCACCTGTAATGGAGAGTTCACTGTCGCTGGGGGACTAGTAAACTGTGGAGAAGTACCTGTACTGGTGGGGTTGGCACCACTGTGCGCTTGTTGTGGAATGAAGGCTGCGTTCGCCTCAAGCCTCCGATACCCTGGGGCTGGTGCTGAAAAAGATTGTCCCAACTGTTGGTTGCGTGGCTGATACTGCTGCTGGTTAGGATACTTGTTGTACCTCTTCCAGCCGGGTTTCTGTGTATTTTGCCTCTGGTCCTTCTTTTGCAGTTTGTTTGGATCTCGACCATTATTCTGAGAACGACCTTGATGCTGGGGTTCAGTCTGAGATGATTTCCCAGACTTGTCACCTTTCCTGTTCCAGGTGTGTTGCTTATGAGTTTGATACTCGTACGCAGTGAAGAATGCATCAGCCTGCTCCACCATTTGGCTGGCATTCCTTACCTGGCAGATCTTAAGCTGAGCCATAAACTCAGCAGGCGACGACTTTTCTAGCTGCGTGCACAGCATAAGGTCACCTATCCCCTCTTGCGTGGGAGGGGTTTCATCATTCTCCATCCACTCATCTAAGTAAGCAGTAAGTCGATCAAGAAACTGAACAGCGGTTTCCTTTTCTTGTAGATGCGCCCTCATAAACTGACTCCTGGCGTCGTTAACTGTGAGACCGTATGCTTTGATGAGTGCAGCCTTCATCATCTCATACGTGAGATTGTCTCCACGAATTGTGTGGAGAATATCTAGGGCAGGGCCCTCAAACAAGCTAAGAAACTGGAGCCGCTTAGCTGTCTCATCCAGCTGGTACAGCTGGATCATGTCTTCAAAATGAGCTATGAATGGCTCGATTCTCTCACCTTCCTTGAATGAAGGAAGCCTGAGGCATGGGATTGCCAGAACATGTGCAGGGAGAGCACTCATGGAGCTTGGGTTAGCTGCACCAGATGTGCCTGATGCCAAGGAGTCTTGCTTGAGCTTCAGCACCTCAAGTTCATGTTTCTCACGTGCCTTGCGTTCGGCACGTTCGTGTTCTCATTCTCTCTCGTTGTTCTCGCTCGTATTCACGTGCTCTCTCGCGTTGTTCGCATTGTCTTTGCTCGTGTTCACGTTCTCTCTCGCGTTGTTCTCGTTCATATTCATATTCTCTCTCACATTGTTCGCATTATTTTTGCTCATGTTCACGTTCTCTCTCGCATTCTTCGCGCTGAATTCTACACTCTTCATGGGCATCATTCTCACACTGCTGCTCGTAACTAAACCGTGAGAGCAAATATTCTTTAATTTGTTGGGGATCGGTAAGCCCCATATCTTTGGCTTCCTGTACATATATATTAGTGGCCATGATGCTAACTCAACTAAGGCTAAGTGGACTAAGGACTGAGTACTGACTGCTATTTTGCAGAGAAATGCTAATAATCAAAAGTAAAGAATATAGGCACAGGTTGGTGGTGACAAGATTTATTTTGTTAAACTGGTAAAGAAAATAAGAAAAAAAAAATGGAACTGACTGGGAAACTATTATGTAAAATTAATAGAAATGAATCAATAACCATCAGTAAGGTAGTGCCTATAGACTTTAATGATAACAAATACCTAGGTGTGAGTGAGTATTATCTCATTAATAACTTTATAACTAGGAGTTAATATCCTGGAATGAGGTCGCCAGATGTCACGGGGGGATGTGAATTTATGAATTAGAAATGCTAAATATTACTTGAAAATAGAGACAAGGGACTGACTTGTGAAAATCAAGTAGTAAGTTTTGCTTTATGTGGCTTACTTCGCCGATTATCTAAGGACGAGAATTTATAAACTTTCTTAACAGTACACAGCAGAGACTAATTACTCATGAGTGCTGTTTGTTAGTACAGTTAGCCTCTTGAGAAAGTATCTCCACCCCTGACAATCAATAGCTAATGCTAATAATAATAGACAGGTTCTTGCCGGTGCTTAACTCCTGGCTGGCACAACGGATTCAACTTTGATACAAAAGAACTGGCCTAAGTACCAGTTATGAGTAATGTAAAGAGTTTGTGGAAACTAGGAGCAGCAGACTGAAATCAGCTTAATGTGGAGAAATAAAACATGATTCTAATTACATTAAGCTCAAAGAAAAGAACTGTAAATTTATTGATTACAATAAAATAAATTTACGTTATATGAATCTCAAAATGAATTCAAAAGGGAATTTCACGATCACTAGGGGACTCATGAATTCAAATAACAAAGAGAATACACTCACTCACTCATTCAAAAGCTAATTAAACTTAGGCCTAAAAAAACGAACAATACTGGTCAGTGGAGGGAAGCCGAAACGATAGTCTGGGCGCCTGTGATGAACATCAAAAAGCTGCTGTTCACTGTAAGTCCGCTTCGCCAATTCACTGTCTAGGTGGAGATTCAGGAACTCACTGTACAACGGAGGCGCTGATCTACGCTGGGCACAAACGGTCTTATCCTCGAGGCGACTCAAAGCTGACTGAGTTCAAGGTAGGAAAGTGGGCGAGAGATGGCCGTGTTCGCCGGAAGTAGGCGTGGCCAAACTTCAACGGTCAACGGAAAGAGGGTGAACGATATAAGCTTACAATAAATCACTCAGTGAAAGCATTAATGTCGTGGATAAGAATGGTCACTTGTGAAACAGTGACAAATGTTCTAAAACCCATCCCGATCGAAGTGAATACGAGGACGGTTGAACTGAGTGATGCCCAGTGGGAAGTCCACTAGAGTTCGTGGTTTTCTCATCAAAGTACAATGTCACAAATTTATATAAATACAATCGCGCGAATTCGTGACAAAATGAAAGGAGGTCAAGGTCTGTTTACTTTTGTGTGTGTGTGTGTGTGTGTGTGTGTGTGTGTGTGTGTGTGTGTGTCAAGAACTGTGTTGACTTCGGGTGTGGGACGGAGGGGAAGATGGGACACGGGAGGAAGGTGGGACTGAGAGATAGACAAGTGAGATAGACAAGGAACGTGATAAGAAAGCTGACGGGAGAGGATGATAAAAGACGGGAAGGGGAGAGTGAAGTTGAACTGAGGGTGGAAGGATGAATGAAAAGAAGGGCGGGGGGAGACAGATTGGGCGTGAAAGAAGAAATAGAGGGGAAGGCATAGGCAAACAGGTAGTGGAATAGGAGAGAGGGGAAGGGGAGGAAAGTCTCGGCAGGAAAAGAGAGGAGTAGGAGAGAGAGGAAAGAGGGTAAAGGTGCGGGGGAGAGGGAACGGTAAAAGGAAGGAAAACGGAGGAGAGAGGAAGCGAAAAAGATGTCGAGGGGTAGGAAGTGTGGAAGTGGATAAGGGAGATGTGGGAGAGGGAGATGTGAGAAGGAATATGAAGGAAGAGAGAGTGGAAATAACATCCAAGTCTAATTTAATTTATTTTGTTGTCGTGGGGAGTTTTGACTTGGGGTGAACGGAGGGGATGTGTGGAAATTGGTGAGAGGTGGGAGATAGATGGGTAGGGGAGGAAGAAAAGAAAGTTGGAGGGAAAAAAGAGAGGGAACAGGGAGAGAGGACAAGAGAGCAGGGAAAGGAAGAGTTTAATGGATAATTTCACTGTTCAAACACTGTATTCATAGTACGATTGTATTACTAGTAGTGTCTAGTATGTTAAATATTTTATGATCGCCTCACTACTTTATAAAAAATGAGGGACGGAAAGAGGACTCATATTCATCAAATGTTTGAGCTTCCATTGTGTATAAGGTCATTTGTTTGTGTTTCTGCTTTTAACTAATGCAATAACTAGACACTTCACAACGAAATTCGAAAAATAATATCGAGGCAAAAATGTGACAAATAAATGATTCAGGGAAATATTACATTTTTTGTATCGTAAAACCTGACAAAGATCCTTTGTGACTCTTTGACCAGGAATGTAGGTTAGTAGGACAGGTGCGTCTTCCTAAACCACTCTGTCTTGGGGTGAAAGTCCTGTGTAATTTTAGCGCAACAACACTGAGCTGTCCTTGCACCACCCCGTATCTTCACCACCACGGACACTACCACCACCACCACCACCATCACTACTCTCTTCTTTCTTCATGACCTTTATAACGAGCTTTCTATCGTTTTCTTTTTCTTTCTTACAGCACGGACACATATTGCGAGCCTTATTTCTTGAAGCACCCCTCACCACCACTCACCTCTTCTATCACGCCATCCTTTCATGATCTTCCTTCTTTTCCTTCAATTCCTTCACAAGCTGCGTTTCCTGCTTATCCTGTCTTTGTTCATTCCTTTCTTCTTTCCGTCTATCCTTCCTTTCTTCATTTCTTTCGCCTTCTACTTCTCCTTCCTCCTTCCACCTCCCTTGTCCCTGTTCCTTCACCCCCCTCACGTTCCTTCAGCCCAGTTGCCCTCGACAGGTCAGATCCTAGCCAGCCAACAACACCAGCAGAGAAAGATCAGTGATGGAGACTTTTGAGCATATATGTAAGTGGAAGATCGACAGAGAACAGAAAATAGATTCATGGACAGATATATAGACAGGCAAAATGGGAGAGGTCATTACGAGCTAATATTAGTGGTACAGAGGAGCACAAAGGAGTACAAGGGAAAGCAAGCAGCAACAGACCTATTGATCCCTACTGGGCTATTTATTGCAATGATGACTATGGCTATTATATCTAATTCTATGGACTGAAAGTAAGGATAACAGCGGGATAAGATGGGAGAAAAAAATCAGCAGTAGCGATGATTTTGCATAATATAAACGGGAGAAAGACAAATGCATGTAGGTTTTAGGTTAATGGTTTTCGTGGTGTGGTGTGGCTTCGCTGATAAAAATTTACGTGAATGAATCTCTTCGTGTTTGAAAATCTTTAGTAAGAGGCCGACAGACACAGCAGCTCCTAAAAATGCTCTGGTGCCCTGTCTAAAGGAAAAATAAAGATTCCGATCCCACTCCATGTGTGAAACGATGAATTCTAGGAATCACACAGTAAATTTATGGAGATTTGTAGTTCCACGGGGAACAAAAAATGTCACTTACGGTTCGAAAAAGGAAGATGGAAACATATACACATAAAACTTACATCTTTTCATGTCGACCTCTGAAAAGGTGAGATTGTGGAAGCACGGAATTTAAGGGGGAATATCACTTGCACGAAAAAAAAACAAAAAAAAAACAATAATAATATGGTGTGGAAAAGCAGAAAACGAGACCATTTATTTCAGTTTATGGATGCATGAAATATCATAGTGCGCTATAATATGTGAGAAATACACTATAAAGAAAACAACAAATGAAGGACAACAATATATGTACGAAAGTGTGACATCTCTGAAACACACCAGTCATTGTGGAATTATATTAACAGTAAATCAAGTGAGAAGTGAAGAAAATCAAAAGTTATTCCAACGTGTTTAATGATAATATGAAAAACTGAGAAATATGTTATAAATCTATGATCAAACGCCAATGAAAATCCAATAAAATGAGGAATCAGTATGAAAAATACTGAGAAACAATTAATTTCAATATATGAAACCATGGGATATCGAAAATGTGCCACATTTTGAAGAGAGGCGCACTGGAACGGAAAGAAACTCATTCCTGGTGAGAACCACTGAATGGGAAATTTATTTCGATTTAGAAATAGTTCCAGTCTCGGAAGTGCGTCATGATTAGTGGGGGGAAATAATACCAGTAAAGAATACCAAGCACTGTACGAAAAATGAGAGTTAAAAAGCAATCAGTCTGGGCGTGAATAAAATCTTGGATGTGCTCTCGACCAAACAACATCTGTACCCATGAGTACGATGAGTTTTTAAATGATTCGTAGAGTTGAACTAGTGATCATTTGGTAGTGTAGATAATTATCAATTCTTTGTCCGTGTGTCATATAGGCTAGTACCGCCCTACAAATGACGAGATAGCTTTTTTTTTTTTTTTTATTCTTAAGGGTACACCATAATTCCTAGAGAGATACACTAGCAAGGAATGGCACACACGTGACAAGAAAAACTATTAAAAAAGAAAAAGAAAAACTATTGATATCCAGTATGAACATGTGAAATACTATAAGTGCTCCGTTTCGAAGGGAAAATATATACTGCCATGGAAATATCTTTGGAGCGTAAAAAATAAGAACACACACACACACACACACACACACACACACACACACAAATGCTGGCCATTTTGATTCATGAAACCATTATTTTGTGAAATGCGTTGTACTCGTGGGGAAACAACACTGTCGAGATTTACAAACGAGTGAGATATACTAAAAAAAAAAAAAAAGAAAAAAAAAAGAAAAAGAAAATCTATGCATCCATATTCAGTCAGGATAAAGTGAAATATCAGAAACGTACCATAAATGGATATATATTCATAAAAAACAAAAACTCAAGTGAAATATGACCTGAACTAAAAGAAAAAAAAACTACCCATTCAATTTAAGAACTCGTTTAATCTAGAAGCACGTTATAATGATTGGAAATTAAGCTGCCATGGAAATCACCTCACCTGTGATATGAAAAAAAAAAAAAAAAAAAAGAAGGGGGGGAATGAGTTCTCTGTTTCGAAGGCATTGAATGACTGGTGAAGGGAGGTGGGGTACATTTTTGTGGGATATTCTGATGGTAATGCCTCTACTTCATTATTATTTGGTACTCTGATGGCAGTTCCTTTACTTCTTCTGGATTTTCATTTACTGCTCCTGAATTCTGCCCTTGCCATTGGCACCGTCTACCTATTTATCTAGCTATATCTACCTATCTATCTATCCGTTTGTTATTTGTCTGTTGATCATCATTAAATCTATCTATCTATCTGTCTATCTATATAGATCTATCTATCTATCTATGTTTGTCTATCTATCTATCTATTTATCTATGTATATATCTATCTATCTATCTATCAATATATATATATATATATATATATATATATATATATATATATACCGATCTATCGATTGATCGATTTTTAGCGTATTACTAATATATTTTCAATTGTTTTTATTATCATGACCATAACCTCTGATGAGGTTCTTCTATAATTTTTCCACTAGTTTTTACATTCAAAACATCATTTTCTGTTTCAGTGTTGCCTAAATATAGCACAAGAAATGTACCGAGACGTTGCACAAAGGTGATATTTATGGCAACCTTGGTCCTGAATTTTATTTCTTGATACATCCTCTCCATCTATGTCGATTTATGGGCGTGTGAAATCCAGGATGGACTCAACAACACCTGGGAAGATATACAGGCAAGCAAATGTAGTTTACTGAGGTGTGGTGAGAGACAGTGAAGAAATATTCGTAATTAAGGTACAGCTCCCGTCCATGCATTTTGGTTTCTGGTAAAGGAAAGTATCAGAAGTGCGCCAAAGTTCGATGAAAGACACAGATCCGTATTCTCGTTGGTTAGAAGAGACTCCGTAACACCTCTTCTTTTGCAATTTATTTTTGGATACGGCTAGTTAATATCCATTTACACGTAATTTATGCAAAGTATGTTGATACTGGAAGGATTTGTTCAACACAGACGAGGGCAGTAAGGTGTAAGAATCAGTATAAATCGCTTAGGGAAAGGTGTTAGGGAGCTTCCTTGACCGACAAGAATACTGTACCGGCCTCAGTGCCAGGGAAATATAAGACTAATATAAGAAAGAAAATGACCAAGAAAATATGCACTGAAGAGTATGAATAAATGAAGAAATAACTAAGAACATACGTAAAAAAAAAAATAAAATAAAGTTTGTGAGCGTGAAAAGTGATGATAGCCGTCATTCCCTCCCCTTTGGTGTCTCCACGTGATATTTTTTTCCCTTACATTAAAAAAATAATCATTTTCCGTTTCAGTTTCAAAACGCAAAAGTACCACGGAAACTTGGAAAAGTTAAGCTCCATGGAAATAATTTAAATGTAAAAAAATAAAAGGCGAAAATTATAGCACTTTGCAAAATAATTAAAAACTATACAAGTGATAGTTTCCCATGTCTATATTTCCAACAACGAATGAAAATACATGAAGGGAGCCATCATAAGGAAAAATCACACACACACACACACACACACACACACAAACACACACACACACACACACACATCAGACCATAAGGAGTCAAATTAAAAGTCTCCCATCTCTCCATTTCCACCGACGAAAGTGTGAAAATATGTGAAGCGAGCCGTCATTTTCAACCCCCTCCCCCCTTCTTCAGTCTCCCCACTTGACATATTTTCTCTCATAATATCGTTCGCTGTTCTTTGCTTTGCCTCGCCGCCGACACGTGGTGTCAAAAATTTTCGAGTCTGTTTTTTTAAGTGATAAATCCAGGGTGTATAATTAACAATGACACCTCCTGAGAGAGAGAGAGAGAGAGAGAGAGAGAGAGAGAGAGATCAAAGGCATCATTACCTTATCAACCCACAATTGCTCTCTCTCTCTCTCTAGAGGTAGACTCTTATGTACCCCATCTTCCATCTCCCCAATTGCACTCTTTCTATTCATTATTTTCTCGTGTTCTTTCGTTTTTGCTTTGCCTGTGTAGTTTCGATTGTTTGCATTTCGTCTGTTACTTGTTTGGAATATTCTTAACTAGTTAGATTTTCATCTCTTTTGTTAACTTTTGCTTTTTTTTTTTTTTTTTTTTTTTCCCTGACTCTCTGCCTTGTCTTATTCAGACTTCTTGTTCCCATGTCCCTCTCCCTCATTCTTCCCTTCCTCGCTATATTCCTTCTCCTTTCCTCTTCCGCACCATAACCTTCCTTATCTCTCTCTCATCTTCCTCACTCCCTTCTCTACTCTCTTCTCTTGCCTCTCCTACATACCATTATCCTCTTTTCCCTGTCTCCTCTCTTTCTCCTCCTCCTGTTTCCCCTCTCCTCCCTGGTGTGTGTGTGTGTGTGTGTGTGTGTGTGTGTGTGTGTGTGTGAAAGATGTCATACTTGTATTTTTTTTTCTTGTTATTGGTTTGCCTGGGCATGTCAATTTCTATCACTGTCTCTGTTTATCTTATCTTGGCCTCTCCTCTCCTCTCCTTTTCTTTCCATTCTCTTCATTCTCTCCCTTCCCTACCCTTTCTATTCCTTTCTTTTTCTATCTGCATTTATGTTCCCTATCCCTTCCTTTCTTTCTCTTCCCTTCCCTTCCCTTCCCTTCCCTTCCCTTCCCTCCCCTCCCCTCCCCTCCCCTCCCCTCCCCTCCCCTCCCCTCCCCCCTATATCTCCCCCTTCCTCTCATCTTCTCTCATCCTCTCCCATTCAGTCATAGGTCTGACGGAGATCAAGGAACATCCAACATTAATTTCAGTCCAGATGTAGAAAAAAACATACTCTGTCTTTTTCCTTAGCTTCTCTTCATCTCTCGTTTTCTTTTTTCCCTTCTCTTCCTCACCTTTCCTTATGCCTTCCTCTCCTCTCGTTCTCTGTATGTTCCCCTCGTATTCCTCTCTTCCTTTCCCTTCTCATCCTTTCCTCCGCCCTTCCTTTCCTTCCCTTTCCCCTCTTCACTCGTATCATCTCCCGTTCAGCCATAGGCATACTCGACCAAATGACACTCATCTCTAATATTATGTTGGACCTGTTGCATGGTAATATTCACCGGCCTTGGCAACTCTTAAGCGAGTCAGTTACCCTTCCCTCGTCGTAACTGTTGTGTTGAGATATGAAGACGTGATTAAGATAGAGTAATTGATGGTTTCTCACTTTTTCATATTTTGTATCTTCTCTTTCCTCTGGTTTTGTTTCGTTTCGTCTTCTTTCCTCTTTCTTTCCATCCTAATATTTCCTTTCTGCACACGCACTTATACGCACATACTACACTCTCTCTCTCTCTCTCTCTCTCTCTCTCTCTCTTAGTTCATTCCCAAATTAAGTGAAAAGTAAAACCAGGCAGTGTTTCACCAAAATTAACTCCACGGCACCTAATTTCGGTTTCACCATCCTCTATGTTGCCTTCTCATCCATTATTCAGCTCATTCTCGTCCTGCAGTCCTCGTCTCGTCCGAAACATGTTCGCTCCACCAGCCCAAATACTAATTGATTATCCTCTGTGTAATTTGCCCTCTGTCTGTGCCTCGTTGCCTGTTTCTTGGTTAATTAGCTGTATGTGTAATTAAATTCTCTTCTGTGGGCACTTATTTATGCCATCTTACAAGGTCTGTTATAAACCTGACATAATACTTACACTATGGCTATAATACACACTACACACCCTCAATAATACCTCCTACATATTCATACATCTCTCACAAACTGGCTTGAGCTTCCTCTCTGATACTTACCAAAAACTTTCCTTTTTTTTTTTTTTTTTAATAACAGAACGAAGGAAAAACAAATGAAAAAAAAAAAAATCCATACTCCAGTTTCTTAGAAGCGGTTTTAGCAAGTGATCTAACATGAGAGGTCCAGCTGAGGGCATTGTTAAGTGAGACGCCAAGAATTTCAATACTTTTAGAGATATGAATATTAGTAGCACTGAAGGTAATGTACGAATCTGGCAATACCTATTAGTAAATTATATATGTTTTACTAGCATTAAAAGAGACAAGGTTGGTTTGTCCCCATTCACTGATCGTAGATAGGTCTTGATTTATAGAGATGGCTGTACTGAGTTGAGAGGTAGAGATATTAGACTTTGTAAATGGATGTCTGAGTGTGAATGAACTATGTAGTGTTGAGTCATCTGCGTATGAGTGGATGGGATTGTGGGTGGCAGATAAGAGATCATTAATATGAACCAGGAATAGGGTTGGCGCCAGAACTGACCCCTGCGGCACGCCGGAGTTAATTGAGTGGAAATTGGAATATATATCATCTACTTTTACTCTTATTTTCTTGTCACTAAGAAATGAAGAAATCAAAGGAACAAAAGACTTTAGTCCATAGTAAGGGAGTTTGGACTGCAGGGAACGGTGCCATACTCGATCGAAAGCTTTAGAAATATCAAGAGCTACTGCATGAGTTTCTCCATGTAGATCAATTGATTGATGGATGGTATGAGTTAGGAGACTGAGTATGTCAATGGTGGATCTGTTGTGGCGAAAACCATATTGTCTATCACTAATTAAGTTGTTGGATTCAAGATGTTTAACAATGTGCTTATTAATTAAAGTTTCAAATACCTTACCAAGAGAAGATGGGACAGCTATTGGTCTGTAACCAGAGGGGTCAGAGGAACTTTCTTTCTTCGGAATTGGGTGGATATTGGCTTCTTTCCATGAATTTGGGAATAAAGAAGTACGTATGCAAAGTCTGAATAATTTAGCTAGAACAGAGGCAAGTTCAGGGGAACAGTATTTCAACACAATTGGCGGAATTCCACCTGGCCCTGGAGCTTTGTTGGTAGGTAAATTATTTTCGCCAATCCTGGAACACACCTCCAGCACAAACTTCCCACATCGCTCACACACCAGATCTCCTCCCACAACCATTCCGCATCTCCACACCCACATCTGCTAGCACAAGTCTTCCACATCTCTCACACACCAGATCTCCTCTAACAAGCATCAAATATCTCCGCACACCCAAATCTCCTAGCACAGACCTCCCACATCTCACCCTCACCAGACATCCTCCCACAATCATCCCACATCTCCACACACCCACATCTCACAAACCGCCCACATCTCCTATTCATCAAATCTCCTCTCAATATCCCCTTTTCCTCTCGTACCTGCCCCACACATCCCCTTGGCCTCCTTCTTCCCCACCACCTCCGTGACTCTTTCTTTTCTTTGTCGGAGCCGCCGCGACCATCCATCACTACCACCAACATCCTCGGCCAAATTACACTCGGAGGGAAATATTGCGGGGACTTTGTGTCAGAGTTGCCGATTCATATGTGGAGTCTGAGATGACCTGGGGTGTTGGCAGGGAATGAGGGAAAAGGATGAAAATTGGGAGAGTAAAGGTGCGGAATTTTAATGGTTAAAGGGAGAATAAGAGTAGAGGAGCGCATTTCTAGACATAAAAGGAAAATGAGAATGTGGAGGTGAATATTGAAGTAAGAGGGAGAATAAGATTGTAAAGCAGGTGACTTCTAGCGATAAAAGGAGAATGAGAATGAAGGAGATAAATTCAGGAATATAAAGGAAAATGAGAATGTGGAGGAACTAAGTAATATTGGTAACGGGTGAATGAAAGCATGAAGGAGGTGAGTTCTTGCAGCACCAGGGGAATGAGAGCGTAAAGGACTTCAACTGTTGTGTTAATAGGATAATGAGAGTGTAAAGGACTCTTGAACCAAACGGAAATAAGAATTTAATGGAGCCAGCTACTTGAAGCAAAAGCAGAATGAGAGCGTGTAGAAGCTAGTAAACGAAGAATGAGAGTGTGAAGGGGCTGAACTGTGAAAGGAGAATGAAAGGCTTAGGGAGTTGAATTTGGTCGGTTTATGGTAAGGTAATGACAATGCTGGGAACTCTACTAACAAAAAGTAGCGGCGCTCCCATTCCCGTTACTAGCTCGAAAAAGTAGTGACGTTTCTGGTTAGCTACTTGATACGAAATGTAGCGGCGCTCCCGCTCCCGCTACTTTGGATAAGAAAAAGGTACACAAAGGAAAGATTAACAAAAATCTGTGCTATAGCAATACACTATATACTGTTTTGATATTAGTCAGTCTGGGTGGTTATGTTGTGTACCAGTAATGTCAGTATTTACTTATACTGGGAAAAAATAAATACATCATATACATGTCGGTGTCACTTGAATGAAGCTTAGAACCGAAGGTACAGGAAAAGCCATTTACTGTATAATGTAACAAATGTTCTTTTACATTGTTACCTAGTATACCTACTGAAAGTAACATACGTAAATAAAAGGTAAAAAAAATGTGGCCTACCATTGATACATGTTATATAGATTTATTATATTTTCAATGATACCTATTTAAGATATGTACGAAAACGAAAGTAAAAATGAACTGGGGCTTTCTTTTAAAGGATATTTATACAATGGCAATGTTTTTTTTTTCCATTTCTTTAAATTGAAAGTTACATACTGTTACGAAAAAATAACGTAGTGAGTAAGAATTAGTCTGCAAGAGAGAGTGGGGGGGAGGGCGGGAGTTAGAGACGGGGATAGTTAGAGGTGTGTGTGTGTGTGTGTGTGTGTGTGTGTGTGTGTGTGCGCGCGCGAAGCAAAGGCGCAAATTACAAGTTCAATATTCTGGTCAGTACAGGGGTCAGGTTCCAAAATAGGAATTGAAGTGCAAAGAAATTTCGAAAAATCGCAGTCTGCTGACCACGGCGGAATAAACTGAGACTGGGTAGTCTGGCTCGCACTCAGTCCCTGTTCTGCTCGCCAAGCTGCCAGTTACTTATTTTAAATGATCGATAATTAACTAGCAAATTCCTGTCTAATAATAAATAATAATTAATTAACTGAAGTAATGTAGAACAAACATCATTGATTGACAGAACTGACGAAAGTATTATTTTTCGTCATTAATAAATACAACCAAACCGTCGGCATATCTGTCTATACTCACCGACTCCGGATCTGTATTCGTCGCGTGACTAGCGAGGAGCTCGGTAACGCGTGAGTACGGCCAAAA
>NC_137027.1:25737624-25882624 GCF_032717465.1 Coenobita brevimanus | reverse complement strand
TTTCACCTATTGATTTCCTTTTTTGATCATGTCAGTAGGGAGGCTTAATCTCTTGACATCCAAAAGCTAGAAACATGGAAAAAGGGAGGGGAGGAAATACGAGGACTTGCATCATAGGGGTACAAAGAAAGAGAGAGAGAGAGAGAGAGAGAGAGACGATGCCACTCTAGATAGACCTATTGCCTGAAAGATTGATTGAGGCAGACAGACAGAAAGATAAAGAGACAGGTACCATAAATAGACAGACAGACAAATAGATAGATAGACAGAGTCCTAGGAAGAGGCGCTTGTTACATTTAGAGTGTCAGTGTGATAAAGCCGAACGATGCCACTAAAGCACACTGTCCCTCTGCTTCGTCCCTACAGGGCCACCCGGCAGATAAACATAGATAGATTCATTGACTGATAGGCAGATATATAAATAGATAGACAGAGAAATTAATAGATAGATAGGTAGAGATAAAAACAGAATGCTTGCTAGGACAGACAGGTAGGCAGATAAATAAATAGATGCTTATATTAATAGAATACAGATAGATAGACAGATAGAAACATATATCAAGCTTTAAGACGTATAGGTAATTAGACAGTTTGATGGACAGACAGCCCAACAGATAGCGTGACAGACAAACAGATAGCTACAGCAGAGTACATTGCCACACAAAGCCGTATAGGATGCCACTGCAACACACTCACCTCCACCCACCATTACCACCGCTGCGGCAACTCATCCCCATCTGTGCATTCGGACCTGGCTTCATCTTCGCCAAATGTATCCCTTTTCTCTCCCGTATCGTTTTTCATTTTAGTCTTGCTGCCTTCAGACGATTTTGTTCATCTTAGGGAGAGGAATGAGACTGGGGAGTAGTAAATGGAGACAGTATCTATTTATTAATTTTAACAGCTGTTTCTCTAAAGTAAACAAAATCGTCTGGAGGCAGCAAGAATAAAATAACGAAAAAATAACTGAAGTAACATGAAGTTTAATCTTGCTGTTACCAGACGATTTTACTGAACGATCTTGCACAGAAGCAGTTATTACAGGCAGTCTCTAACCCCTCCAGTTCGTAAGCTCTCGCCTAAATTGAATATCAACTGAAGACAACAGAAGTAACATATGAAAATTTATCATCCGATTCAAGGATATGATGATGTCCATGAGATATGTTCTGGTCACGTCAGGGCATTTTGGACGGAAGGATTATTAGCTGTTTTTTTTTTTTTTTTTTTTAAGTAACCCCAAATGGGCCTCTTCGGCGTAGGATTTCCTTCTCACTTGTAAGCGACTTGGGATAACTTAATACACCCATCTGATGCCCGAGGAGGTCACGTGTTTGGCTAGGATTGTTGCTCTGTCTGTCCTTCTATTCCTCTGTTTGTCAGCAAGACTAAGGGGAACCCGATGGACGGCAGCCCCCAAGAGTGGCATAATGACAGAGAATCTTTAGAGCAACATGTTACTAATTTTTGGCGGAAAGTGGTCATAGGTCACAGGCTAAGGGCGAGGTCAGCTTGAGCAGTTTTGATCCGAGTGTGCTCAGACTTGTTGGATGGGTTGAGGGACAAGGAGGGATGAAGTGACTCAATTTTAAGAAAATCGGACGAGATAAAGTTCACAAGGCAAGGTTAAAGGTTCGACTTTTTAACTTAAGTAATTTTATTCCAGCTGGATCAAGAAACGATTAGGTTAGACATGGATGAAAATATTCGGGCTTAAAATCTGAACACTAAATCCTTTTTTTTTTCTTTTTTTCTTTTTTTTTTTTTTTGCCAAGCTATACTGTATATAATTTTTTTAGAAGTTATTTTCTGCCATTTCAAACGCTAAAAGATTGTCCACTAGTCTTTTCAGAATGCGGGACACCTAATGCAATGGGAAACACATCAGCCCGAAACTCAACAGACTAGCCGGAAAATGGTGAGAAAAAATAAAGCCTCCAAGAATGATAAAACGAAAATACATAAAAACAAAAAATGAAAAAAATAGCACGAAAATTGTTAAAGATCATGTTCTTGGGCTGAAGGGGTTATAATAATACACAGATAGCGCACTAACTCTGGTCAACTTCGTGCCGGCACGTCACCCCCAAAAGTCATGTGTCTCTAAAATTTAACTACTGTGTGGGTTGATGTGAGTGTGTGTGTGTGTGTGTGTGTGTGTGTGTGTGAGAGAGAGAGAGAGAGAGAGAACGTGTGTGTGTGTGTGTGTGTGTGTGTGAGAGAGAGAGAGAGAGAGAGAGAGAGAGAGAGAGAGTGTGTGTGTGTGTGTGTGTGTGTGTGTGTGTGTGTGTGTGTGTGTGCTGAGATGGGTGGGAGGATGAGTGCATGTGTGTGTGTCTGTGTCTGAATTTCATGTGCGTGGGTGCGTGCGTGTATCCAACCGTGTGTGTATTTGGGAACGTCAAACACATTTATCATTTCCGTAAACAATTCTTCGGTAACAAGTGGAAACTAATTAGCAAGGCAATTGTTCTGGCATCTCACAATTTTACAGATTTATATTTCAAAGTCCTGCGTCCCGCCGAATCAGGAGAGAAAAAAGTTATATTTTAGAATGTCAGACTGAACGTTTATTTTGTTTCTAAGTGATTTTTTTTTTTTAATGGAAAACAAGAGAAAAATGTTCCCGTGTGGAGTTTTATACAGGGAAGATTCTGTGGCTCGGTGGGTTAGAACGCTCTGCTCTGGCTGCAGGGAGGTTCGAGTCAACTCAAGGGTTATTGGTAGACATCAGGAAGGGCATCCGGTCATAAAGTGCTACACGCTTGAAAACCTAAGTCCTCTACCTAAGGGTAACGCCTCAGCCCTTATCGATAAAAGGGGACACGGCGTAATACTCAAAATAATATAGTAATAATAATTGCTTGCGATAACTGGAACTTGACGATTTAAGGATATGGTTATCATCATCATCATCATCACCTTCATCATAGTCATTATGAGTAACCTCGTCATCCTCATAATCATCCATCATGATCATGATCATCGTCATCATCATCGTCACCATCATCATTATCCTCCTCCTCCTCCTCCTCCTCCTTCGTATCGTCAGGAACATCATCGCCGTCATCACCAAGATCATCACCTTCATCTTCTCCATCACGAACACATCAACACCATTTCCACCCTGACATCTCTAATTACCATTTTTGCATTTGCGCTGCTTGCTCAAAATACAGTAGGAATGACACCCGCACGTATAATTATTATTATTATTTTTTTTTTCCTGAAGTGGGTAAATGAGAAGGACGGGCTTTTCTCCCATTATAATAATCCCCAGGCGCCTTGACGAACCTGTTGATGGGTGGAACAGACACTCCCTTCAGCACCTGTCACTCACACATCCCACTGGAGGGATGGCGAGGAACTCTGGAAAATGAAAGGCAGAAAAGAGAGACCCTATATCAAGACTGGACAGCCGCCATGTTGGTGCAGCACACGGATGTTTGCTGGGCATCACTCAAGTTCGTATAAAGATCAGTGATCACAGCTTGATAACACCAGGCCACTTAACTGAGTTTCATACTTTATGGAGCTTTCTTTGAGCATCTTTTATGCTATGCTTGCACAAATGGTGCTAAATAATTAAAGCTGTATAAAAATGGGATTTTCCTCTATGTACCAGCTAGGCCACTGGTTCTCAAACTGGGAGCAATGGCCCCCTAGGAGGTCACTGCAGGATATTAGGGGTGCAATGGCGGGCTAGTGTAATCAGTAAATGACTGTGTCTGTGAAATCACACTTAGTCCTCTTGCCATTTCCCAAAATATACTTATGTGAATCTAGTTTCTCCATCCTTCTACACATAAAAGGTAAAAGCCGAAACCTGTTGGATGTGGACCCAGGTATGAGTAGTGGTTCTCAGTGCCTCAACCTCGAATCAGTCGACTGACTGAATGCAAACAGTGTCATCTATCCCACTGATTTGCAACAAAATGTGCATTCTGATTAATGGTTGTAATCATTAAAACAAATGGAGGGCATCAAATAATTTTTTTTCATTATTATTTGTGAGGGGCTTGAGAGAAAACTGAAGGGGGCCACAAGGATATTAAGATCCCCAAAGTGGAGAATGAAGTAAAAAAGCTTGAGAAGCAGTAAGCTAGGCTAATTTCGAAGCATATGAAGGGCGGGCTTCTTGATATCCCTAACTTTGTCTAAGTGGTTTCCATCGGGATATTATCTAGTCTTACCTCCCAGTGTGGATTAGAAAAGAACTGTTATTCTCCTGAATAGTCACAACGTAAAAACGAACATTAGTTTGCGACATATGTCAGTTCCGTGACACTGTGCCATATTATACTCATCTCACGCTGCATAACTATAGTTCTGCAGTGCTCATTTCAACAATACATTCAACTATAATATTACAAAGATAAGGACTGGGCTGTGCAGTGCCGTACTCTCTCTCTCTCTCTCTCTCTCTCTCTCTCTCTCTCTCTCTCACACACACACACACACACATAAAATGACATTCAGTAAGATTCAGCAAAAGGCTTCATAAATTATACAGTATCACAAGCTAAATGCATCACAAGCTCTTGGCCTTTGGTTCCATCTTTCTTGTATATATATATATATATATATATATATATATATATATATATATATATATATATATATATATATATAATGAAGAGGGAAACGGAATGGATGTTGGTTGGATATAACTTTCCCCAAAGTAAAAATGTATATAAAGTATACAACAGTACTGAATAATAAAGATATACAGTAATCCACCCGCAGCACATGTAATACCCTGTGCAGTATAATAATTGATTTAAAGTGGTTATTGTACTTTCACGTTTCTTAATCTATGATATGGAGGCATCAAACATTTACAAATGTGATGCCTGGTTAAGTAAATACATACCAGGTATGGTAATATAATTTCTTTATAACTGGTGCAAAACATTCATCATACAACATGCTGATCAGAATAAATTAAATGTGGTACATAATCATCATTCATGTTTCAAAACCTACAGTATAAAGAGTATGGACCCACAACATTATAGGTCTACTTCAGTATGTGGGATTTTATGTACAAAATACTGTATTTTTTAATCAAAATTGCAGCACTTATCACAGATGGTTGCAATGCTATGTTTGGAGCTGTAAAATTGAATCACATATACTCATCAAAAATACTGAAGCTCCAATACAGTTTGTGGCTTTTAAGTACATCAGGTATTTACTGTATACCATATACAAAATTTTTCTTAACCTAACCTGTATTATCTATTGCAGTTGATTTCAAGTGCTGTATTTGATATTTCACGTTTTCCAGTCTCTGTAGAGTATGCACTACTCTCTTATTTTGTCTTCTCTTTATATGGATAATGTTTTTGCATGACAATGACATCTTCGATCAAAGTATGATGTTAATAATGAGTTGGTAACTCTCAGGCATTCTGGGAGTCATTACATTTCATGACAATTTTATGCGGTACAACTTCACTAAGCTTTTCCCTCATTGAGGAGCTACTCAAAATTAAATCTGCACAGGTCTTGAAGATTGCTTCTGCTTTATGGAGATCTGATGCATCAGTGGAAGGATACACTAGAATTCCTTTCTTACAACTAATGTCGGCAACAAAGGATGTTATCAGTTTGTTACATTTTTTCTTTGTTGCATAATAGGATACACTATCAGCCATTAACTTATGAGAATGATTTTTTTTTTTTTTTTTCACAAAACCCCATACACCAGAAATTGAAATGTCCCACTTGTATCGTATACAGTATGTTATATTAAATGCAGACAAATGTCTTCTTTCACCACCCAGACTCATTTTATAGCGTGCAAAAGGAAAGCATGACAACTGGAGGGACAAAACACAAGGTCCAGCACTTAACCTACCTTACTTCCATTTCACTTATAAAATTATCCTATGTCTTTACACTGCCCCTTTCAATTTATTTTATGGTAAAACAACTCTTTTTGCAAATGGTTCAAGTACATATAAATAAAGAAAACTTGCCTAACAATGCCGATGACACATGCTGACCTGTTTGCTCTCTTCATCGTAGTACTGCATAATTTCCTTCTTGTTGGAACACAGGGGAGTCGGAAAAGTCGCATACAAGCTCCATGAGTGTTATTACACTCAGATGCAGCAGTCAGTCCATTAATAAGGGCAAAAGGGCACCAGTAGAAGAACACAGCACCCTCCACCTTCTGGAACATGCACGAACTTTCAGCACAACAACTAAAAGGGCACTCGGCGCCTGGGCACTTAGCGGAACGATAACTTCCTGCATAAAGTCACTTCATGCATACGACACCGGCTTCCGACGTTGTCTGTTTTGTCAACATTAGACGTATAATTCGGCGATTATCTAGGTATTTATATGTACTTTGAAGTAATACTCGTACAGAGAGATGAAGAGTAAAAATGAAATTCTTCAGTAGCTCAAATATTAAAATATGCTCCAATTATAGAGAAATTTTATTCATCAACCAGTCAGGTATCACAGGCAATTACATGTAATTTCAGACGAAACTGCAGTCAGCCAGCATGTCTGAGCTCCATATAACATGGAGGGGCTGTCTCCGCAGCAAGTGTGTGACTTATGGTCGCCATATTGAAACACCATCACTCGTCGCCTCCACTATAGTGATGAGAATGGAACACTGTTGTTAGTTTTCTTTCTCTGTCTCAGTGATGCTTTTATGTGTCATAATACAAATATATATATATATATATATATATATATATATACCATTCGATCCCAGAGCAGCTGGGCGAGGCACTGTTCCTGGAGGGTCCTAAGCGTACCGCCCTCCGCCTATAAACTCATAGTTGCGAAGCTCATAGGTCCCTACCCGGGGGTTCCCTACTTTATTAAGGTTTGAAAATTTCCAGTTCTGTCCAATACTGTGGACACTGGGCTCCAATGGGTTATATATACATATATATATATATATATATAGAGAGAGAGAGAGAGAGAGAGAGAGAGAGAGAGAGAATATGATTTTTCTCTGCCTAGGTCGTTGAATCATATGCGATACATAGACTAAAACAACGTCATACGTTGCAGCAAAGCAGAACACACCTTTCTTGTTCTTTGTCTATGACTTAATTAACCAAATGTCTGTTTCATTACAATAATAAAGATAAAACTAAGGTCGGTGGAAAGAGCACATATATGAAAATAATGTCGATTTCACCATCAGAAAGATCAGAAGAACATTATGTACAGTACAATGTGTCATTATCTATCAGCTATTAACAGAACTACATACACATGTCTTTATCTGCACAAACATGCTTACATAATTATTTCATAATGGTTTTTAAATGCAATCAACCTAGCCAGCTGCTTTCTTACTTCAGTACCAATAGCTTCTTCTCTGATTGATTTTTTAAAACTGTGATGTACCCAAATAATACTGTAGCAATGTGATACCAGTTTTATAAATTTGAAAACCTGATTGTCCTCAAAGGAAGTGTCAAACATATGGGTGTTTAGACAATCAACTATTCTCTGTATAGCAATAATGTGTGAGATGTTCTGTAACACAGCTTTGGAAACAACTAGTGACACTGTGCGACGTTTAAAGAATTTCTTTTCGTTCTTTTGCAAAATATTAAAGCATTTCTCAGTTTCATGGCAGATATTAACTACCCTAACTTGTATTGAGGAGACCTCCCCTGTGTCTCTTGTCAATAAAAGTGCGTAAATAACTATTGCCTTGAGATGCTGATACCACTGCTTTTTGACAAACCTTATATATATAGTTTTCTTGTTTATAAATATAAGAAATGAGCGACATCGAAGCACTGACCTCTATATTAGATCTCTCTCTCTCTCTCTCTCTCTCTCTCTCTCTCTCTCTCTCTCTCTCTCGTCTTTGAACACCTTGTTTTTGGAATCTTTTAAATGCGATGCGAATGTCCTGTATGTTGCACGAATGTAAACAAGCGTATTGTGTTTATCAGTAATGTTATAGATTAGCAACAAGGTATATTTCTTCAACTGTGAAATGTAATGCCATCTCTCTTCAATAAATTCCTGTGCCCATTTTTGCATTCATGAGCTGCACGGTGGACCTTGGCACTATATTTTTCAATCTCATCGGCTGATTTCAAAAGGTGCGGGGAACCCTTGACATAGCCCCTTCATGTTATAGATCTCAGTGGCCAGCTTCCAGGCTATGAGGCGATGGCACGGAAACGGCGAAAATATTGGCTGTTCAGTCTCTCTTTCTATAGGGTCTCTAGTAGAAAGTAAAGATCAGGACAAAAAATCTCCAACTACATCTTCACAATGACATCCCCTTCACTACATCTTCACCATTAGTCACTTCACTACATTTCCTTCACCATTACATTTACTTCACGACATCTTCACCATTTCATTCACATCACTACATCCTTCGCCATTATATTTACATCACAACATCTTCACCATTACATTCCCTTCACTAGATCTTCACGATTATGGCATGCTTATCGCCTTCATTCTTGACGTTTCATTTCAGACAGCATTATGCCAAGCCTCTCTCAGTTTGTCAGGAAAGGAAAGTGAGAAGTACAAGAGACAAATTTAGCCAAAAATTTAGGGTTAGAATTTCAAGGCATTCTTAGGGTTCCGAACTATTGCAGTGATATTCCATGCATCGATAATTCCTTCATCACGAGAGACTACAGCGAACTAGAAATGACTGGATCTCATTAGGTTTTGACACAGTTTCCAGGAAGCACAAAGGAAAAAAAAAAAATCTCTCCACTACCTGTCTCTCACACAGACACTTCAAGCACAGCATTCACATTTCATATTTCGTGTAGTTAAATCAAGGATGGGGCAAGTACTTAAACATACACACACACACACACACACACACACACACACACACACACACACACACACACACCTCATAAGGAAAGCACAGACTCATTAAAAAGAAAGATTATTAGCAACGCACTCACGAAACCATACACAAAACGCACCCGATAAAACGAAACACACACACACACACACACACACACACACACACACACACACACACACACACACACCATACATAGAAAAATATTCAAACGTAAATAATATAGAATCTGACGAAAATGGCTTGAAGATACACTGTATATTTTTGATCACTGCTCGATAGGCACTTCATTTGTGTGTGTGTGTGTGTGTGTTACATTTTGCAGTATCCATAAATATTCCGGCTGAATGATTGATAGCTGTGTAAGCTCTATTTATTTATTTATTTTTTTTACTCTTCTCTGAGTTTTGAAGGTCATAGTATACAGTATTTTCCTATATATTTAGGGAGTTTGATGGTGATATATATTTTAGTTATGTTATTTTTTGAAGTAATTTCACTCTCCTAAGTAGGTGTTGCCTTTCCAGTACTTACTAATATATTTTTTTCACTCATATTTTGTCTTTTTTTGACCAGGATATTAATGATTTTCTTTTATTTTTTTATTTTTTCACAATATCTAGCAAACATGCATTTTTTTTCTCTCTCTCTGCACTGGGTAATTGGAATTTCTACATTATGTTCCTGTCCATGCTGTTACACGTGATGTTGTTTATGGTGATATTTGTGTGTGTTCTTACCTT
Source organism: Coenobita brevimanus (assembly GCF_032717465.1). Classification (NCBI taxonomy): domain Eukaryota; kingdom Metazoa; phylum Arthropoda; class Malacostraca; order Decapoda; family Coenobitidae; genus Coenobita; species Coenobita brevimanus. Next base: position 25,873,045 of record NC_137027.1, on the reverse strand, counting down.
ACCTAATTGTATCTTTACAGGAATGAGTCAAGCTCGTACTGTCCCATGTCTTAAACCATATTTATCGTACATATCCTTAAATTTGTGAATTGTTTTGGCACACACTATTTCATTCGGTAGTGCATTCCTTTGATCAATTGCTCTGTTTGGGAAACTGAATTTCCTTACGTCTTTATCACCTCGCTTCTTATGCAGTTTTTTTGCAGTGTCCTCTTGCTGATGCTTCTCCATATGTTAAGTAATCATTTATGTCTATTTTCTCCTTTCCTGATATGCACTTATAAAGCATTATCATGTCACCTCTTTTCCTTCTCTCCTGTAGTGTTGGTAGATTCAGTTTATTTAGTCTTTCTTCGTAGCTTAGGTCCCTTAAGCTTGGTATCCATCTTGTAGCGGCCCTTTGAACTTTTTCAATCTTGTCTATATGCTTTTTGAGATGAGGACTCCAGACTACTGATGCATATTCCAGTGTTGGTCTAATGAATGATGTTATTATCCTTCATAGCATGTCTTCATTTATGTATGTGAATGCTATTCTCATATTTGGAAGCAGTGTATACATGTTCTGTACCTTCTCGCTGATGTGGTCAGCCGGAGATAGTCTGTTATTGATAATCATACCTAGGTCTTTCTCTCTTTCTGATGTGTATAAAGTTTTATTTCCTAACTTATAATCCCAATCAGGTCTTTTTCCACTTTTACCAAACTTGATTACATGACACTTGTCCACACTGAATTCCATTTGCCATGTGCTACTCCATTCATGAAGTTTATTTAATTCTTCTTGTAGCTCTTTACAAGAGTCTGTGTTAGTAATTCTCCTTTGTATTTTTGCATCATCTGCAGACATATTCAGATAGCTGTCATTTCCAGTGTTACTGTTTATATCATTTATGTATACTAAAAACATGATTGGTGCCAGCACTGAACCCTGTGGTACTCCACTAGTCACTTCTTTCCATGATGAGTAGTTTCCTCTTAGTACTGTCCTCATTTCTCTTTTTATGAGAAAGTCTTGCATCCAACAAAAAAGTTTGCCTCGAATTCCTCCTTGATGGTACAGTTTCCATAAAAGTCTTTGGTGTGGTACTGTGTCAAAAGCTTTCTTGAAATCTAAATAGATACTGTCCACCCATCCTTCCCTTTCCTGTATTGTGTTTGTTACTCTGTCATAGTAGCTCAACAGATTAGTAACACATGATTTTCCTTTTCTGAAACCAAACTGTCTTTCTGTTATCATACTGTGTTCTTCTAGATGATTTACCCAAGCTTTTCTTATAAGTTTTTCTAATACCTTGCTTACAACACTGGTCAGTGATACTGGTCGGTAGTTGAGTGGATTTTGTCTATTTCCTTTCTTGAATAAGGGGACAATATTTGCTTTTTTCCAAATATCAGGTAGTTTACCTTGACTCAAGGATTTCTTGAAAATTAAAAATAATGGTTTACTTAACTCCTTTGCACATTCTCGTAATACCCAACATGAAATTTCATCAGGACCACTTGCTTTTTCTCTGTCTAATCTACTTAACTCCTCCTGTATTACTTTTTCTGCTATTTGTATATCTGGTAGTATGTGTGGACATGCGTGTTCCACATAGTCCCTCTCAAATTTTTTTTATTTTGTAAAAACTAATTGGAAATTCTTATTTAGTGCTTCACAAATATCTTTCTCTTGTGTATAAGTGATTCCCTCGTCCGTAATGGATTGTATTATATCTTTTACTTTGGTTTTTCTTCTGATATAGCTGTAAAACAGCTTCGGTTGATCACTACTTTTATTTATTATATCCTCCTCAAACTGTTTTTGGGCTTCCCTCCTTATTCTTGTATAGTCGTTTCTTGCCTGTTTGTAGTTATTATACGCCCTTTCACTATTGTGTCTTCTGTATCTATTCCACAACAAATCTCTTCTTTCTTTTGATTTTTTACATTCTGTATTGAACCATTTCTGTATTTTCTTATCTGCTTCTTTGTGCTGTGGGATGTACTTCTGGACTCCTATTTCATAAAATTCACAAAATTTTTTATATACAGCATTTAAATCTTGTCCTCTAAGCTCATTTTCCCAATCAACTTCTAAGAAATGCTTCTTTAGGTCTTGATAATTTCCCTTTTTATAATTTAGGCTCTTTTTGTAACTGTCATTGCTGTTTACTATGTCATATGCTACCCTGAAGTTATAAATTAGTATTGCATGATCGCTTTTGCCGAGTGGAGGGTGATATATTAAACTGTCAATATCATTTTCTTCCCTAGTAAATATTAGATCTAGCACTGAAGGTACATCAAGTCCTCTTTTTCTGGTGGTTTCCCTCACATGTTGCGTTAAGAAAAACTCTTGTACGAGATCCAGGAGCTTTTGGTCCCAACAGCTTTCTTGGCTATTTATATCTAGAGTATTCCAATTTATATTTGTATTGAAGTCCCCAGTTAGTATAATTCTTTCCGATTTCTCTTCCATTTTATGTAGCAATGATCTTATACTCTGAATTGTACTCTCTGCCAGGTCCTCATATTCGTCTCTTTCCCATGTGTTTGATCTGGGTGGCATGTACAAATTGGCTACAATTACTTTACCTTCAGATGTGTCAATCTCTACTGCAATCAGTTCTACTTGTGATGGTATATCTAGTTTTATTTCCTTGACATTTAGATTTTTCTTAGTTAATATTATAATTCCTCCTCCTTTTTTTAAATTTCTGTCTCTTCTTCATATAATGTATTCCTCTAAGTTTAGTATGTCATTGGATATCCTTGGTGTTAATTTTGTTTCAGTTAGGCATATTATTTGTGGTTCATTTTCTCTGACATAATCATTCATCTCTAGTAATTTAGATACCATTCCATCCACATTTGAGTACATCAACTTTATCATCTTGTTTATATACTTGTCATGACATGGTTCTACTACCTTCCTCCTTTTTCTTCCATCCTGTTTGTGTACCACTTTCGTACCTGCAATCCTATTACTTTGTAAAAAAAATTTCTTCTTCTCCTCTTCTGATCTTCCCTCATTTTTTGTTTTTGCTTCCTCCCTTTTCTCTTTCAGTAATTCCAGTTCCTCTTGTGTTAGGCATCTTTTTATCCATACATTTTTGAACTCCTCTTTTTCCATAAGATTCTTTGCATTTTTTAGTATCTCTTCCACAGTGTTTACACTCTGGAAAGTCACCTTTAGAGGTCTTGTCTTGCTTTTCTCGTATTTCCCTAACCTTTTGTGTTCCTCTATGTCTTTACTACAGATTTCCTCTGATACATCTTTCAGTAAGTTCATTACATTTGCCATCTCCTTTTTGTCTCTTGTGATCTTGTTTTTAACTTCTTCCTCTCCTATACCAGTGATTACTATTGATTTGTTTATCTCTACTGAATTTCTGACTAACTTTGGATTGTTTTGGATTATTCTTTTCACCTTTTTAATGTTTTTTTCCTCCACCCGTGTTTCTAAGTCTTTCTTTACTTTCACCATTTCAGCATACGTGGTTTCTACATCATTTTTGTAGCTTTGCACAGCTTCATTCACTTGTGTTATCTTCTCAATATCACTGTTCTGGTCAATAAGACTGCTAACTTGCCTAATTGTCTCTGTGTCATTTTTGAACTCTTCCATAACACTCTCGTGATTGACTACTGTACTTGCCATTTCACTCATTTTCTTCCTAAGTGTACTCAGTTCCACTGTTAGTTCACTGATGGTTGTATCTTTCTTATTGGCCTCCCTTCCTAGTTTTTCTATTTCTTCCTTTTGCAAGTGCATCTGCTTCTTTATTTCATCAATTTCATTTTTGAAAGCCATTTCTAGTTTGTTTACACGTTCAACCAGTCTATTGTGAGTCTCTACTTCAACCAGTTCTTGGTAGAAATCATCATTTTGCTTTTTACCTTTATATGTGTGTGTGTGTGTGTGTTAAAGTTGCACCGCCTCAGCCTGTCCCCCGACGTAACGTTAGATTATCCCTCGCCCCTGTTGCACACACACACACACACACACACACACACACACACGTATCAGGTAGTTGTATTCTAAGTAGCTGTGCAGATTTTTTAATCCTCTTCCTTAGCGATTTATTTTGCATATCCTACATCAATATCCTTCCTTACGGTAATGAAATAAACGATGACGATATTACAGTGATATAAATAACATCCTAAATAAGTTAAAGGTGTAATAAGCAAAACAAATCGCAAAGGAAGAGGTGTTAGGGAGACTTCAAACCCGCTGAGAACATGGGTCCTGAGCCCATCCTTGTATTTTTTTTTTTTTTTTTGTATTCCAAATGCAGCAGTCTGCTTCTTTTCATCTCTCTAAAATGCTTATGGCAAATATTCTTAGCTTAACTTCGAAATCTGGAACAAATCACGTATAATCACTACGGATATTTTTTTTCTCATCCAACGTTGTGTGTGTTATCGGTATAATCACAGCCATTTTTTAGAAACTTGGTATTAATTATAGCAGTCATCTTTTATCCTGTTTCGGAATACTATGAAAAAATGCGAAATACCTTTGAATTTTTACCCGTGGGAGAGAGGAATGGAACACAATGTACAGTATATATATATATATATATATATATATATATATATATATATATATATATATAAAACAGGCGATGTAATAGGGTAGGATCAGAGAGAGAGAGAGAGAGAGAGAGTTATAATACGTAAAGCATGTAATTATCTGGAATACACAAGGGCTGATAAATGTTTGAAGTATTAATACTGCTGGGTCGTAACTCTAAGTCATGGCCGTTGCAGCAAAAAAGTATTCATAACAACTTAACCCTCTCATGCTCGGATCAACTCTAGTATTTTATTCTAATTAACGGCAGGGGATTGTTTTCAGCTGGGACTGAGCATAAGGACCGCAGGTGTTAATACTAGAGACAATATCCCTCTGAAGGTCGATAAAACTGTATATTTTATTCCAGCTAACACCAGTGACTATTAATCTCAGTAAGTCCTAGGACCCTGGAAGAGTTGTTGCTGTTCTGACCCCATGCTGAACCGAATGTGATCCCCTCCTGTCGTTGGGTAGAGAGGGAACTGAGGGATGTTTGTAGTACCATGCCACCTTTGTAGAACCATGACTTGTTTGTAGAGCCATGCCACGTTTGTAGAGCCATGCCACCTTTGTAGAACCATGCCACCTTCGTAGAACCATGCCACCTTTTTAGAGATATGACATGTTTGTAGAACCATGGCACGTTTATAGAATCATGCCACCTTTGTAGAGCCATGCCACGTTTGTAAAGCCATGCCACGTTTGTAGAACCATGCCAAGTTTGCAGAGCCACGACATGTTTGTAGAGCCGCGACATGTTTGTACAACCATGTTACGTTTGTAGGGACGTGACATGCTTTAGACCACGTTTGTGAAATCATGTTGCGTTTGTAGAACCATACCCGGTTATATTTGTGCTACCGTGGGAAGGCGTCCCTGGCCAGCACCTGCCAGAGTGCTAAAATGCTTTATAAATATTTCATCCTATTCTGTGCGTGACTGTAAGGCGTTGTCAGACTTAAGCTGAGGTATCACGCGATAATCATTTTTAAGAGCCATCCTTCGCAATTTCCTTAATTTTAGTGAACAGCGGCACGCTACCTAAATTGGTCTCCTGGTAAAATTTAAGTGTTAGAGATTGTCACTGGGTGGGGGAGTAGAAGCAACACTCGTTCAATACAGGGATGTCTTTTTGTTACCAATATTAATTGTGTTGGTACCAGATCATGTTGTTGATAATATTATTCACCTTGAGAAAGAAATCAGACGACAGATGTTAAATATAGCCTTTACAGACTCATGCAATCATCCCTAAGAAGAATTTCATAAGAAGTGTGTTTGAATGTACCCTTTCGTGATACGGAGAGCTGGGGCTCCAGCTTAATGAGTTTTCAGAACTCAGCTTCTGGCAATCTTCCTTTACTTTTTTCAGTGTTTCAGTTGTTAGCATAGTCCAGCACTCATTCTCCTATAATTGTCTTCACCAAACTATGTATAGTTTTCAATATTTAATAATTATCTAAAATTTTCTGTGCACGAAATCACAGAGTCCTCAGTGGAGGGGAGAACATATCCTCACCTTTTGGCCATTGATCAATCTTTGACATCCCTTCCATCGTCATCATCATCGTCATCCTCATCATCATCATCTCACCTCTTTTTCCCACTTGGAGGTGTGGTGAGGTAGGGTCTAGAATGCACGACAATAGAAAAAAATCAGAGGGAGGACTAATGAACAGCGTGCTCAGTGGAATAGGTCACACATTCTTTGACTCAACATTCAGACACCTGGGATCCTTACTCCACCTTAAAGGAAATCAATACACAGGCTGTTCATTTTACCTATCAGGTAAAGTCAGTTCGATTACTGGCAAGTTAAACAAGGGATGACAATCCGTAGTCATATACAGCTCTGTATTAGATTCAGGCAACCAGCTTGATCCCTTGTCAGTTTCCAGCCTCCCTCAACCTTCATACCTCGCTGTCTTACACTCATTTATCTCTGTGTCAGTTCTGGGATATTCGTGTCCTTCTTCCAACTTCGTATCTGCGAAAACAACCTCTCCTTCTCTGAACTTCACCTTCTCATCCTCCTCACTGAAATTCAAATGATGCCACTGACAGCAAACCCCCTTCTGTGTCATATTTTCTTTACACTCATTACAAGGCCAGTGCTTTTGCGTGTGCGTGAGTATAATCAGGGACAAATGTTCGCCTCATGTTTCATCTCTTCTACTTCTCGCTTTCTGCTGGCTTATATTCCTAGACTGAGAGAGGCCCGGCTTGATTCCTTGCCCTTAGATTTTTCACCTCCTCTACTTCTCGCTTTCCTTTGCTAGCCAATTATCCTAAGCTGAGAGAGGCCTGGTATGTTTCATAGCGCTTAGTTATGTTGTTTGATATGGTGCATCAGGCAGGAAAGTGACCGACATACTAAGTCTAAAGTATGTGCACAGGCGTAGTACCCAGAGTGAGCTTAATCCCTAAATGTACAGCTGCAACCATTACTTCTTTATACCACTTTGAAACTGTTAGAACCAAAGGCTATCTTGCAAATTTATGTACAGTACATCTATCTGTTTATTTATATGGCTATCTGTTTTTAGTCAGCCTCCTCAGTCTGGAAATGGGGACATCTCTTAAACAACTTACTGGTAGAATACGATCATTTAGTGTAGTTACCTGCCATACACGCGCGCGCTCCAAAACCAGGCTTCCAAACGGGTCCTACAAAGAAGTCCTTAGTCTCATTTAATCCAAGCACGCTCTCTTTTCCTCCCCTTCACATTTTTTTCCTTGATATACTCCCTTCTCTCTACATTCCTTCCACTCTTTCCTTCCCCAGTCTTTCTATCTCCTTCCATGATCCCTCTTCCCCCTCTTACTCAAAGTCATATGCTTCTATTCTCCTATCCACTTCTATCCCTGCCTTTCCGCTTCTTTCACATTCTTCCTCCCACCTTCCTCCTATTTTTCTACCTCCCCATCCCCCCCCTTCTCATCCCATTATTCCTTCCCCATCCTCCTTCTCCCATCACTTTTCCCTCCCTATATCTCCTTCCCAACCCTTTTTTTTCTTCCCCATCCCTCTCCTTCCTTCCTTTTGTCCTTGGCCACTACCTTCCTTACCTTTTCTCCCCGCCCATCCCCATTCTCATCCGCCCATTCCCTTTTCATTCTCCTCACTGCCTCCTTTCCCCTCCCTGTTTCCCATATTCACACCCCTTTTCTTCCACTCTCCCGCTCCCTCTCCTCCATCTCCCTCCTTCCTTCTCTTACCTTCTCCTGAGCCTGGGAACACCTGTGCTTGTTTGTCTAAGAGCCCAGTACTACCACCCCCTTGCCCCCTGATACTCTTCCCCTTGTTGGTATGGGTGTGGATGTGGGTGTGGTGTGAGTATGGGTGTGGGTGTGGATGTGAAGATCAATGATGCGTTTGGGTCTGAGAGTGAGTGTGGATATGGGTGTGGGCTTGGGGAAAGGGGGGATTGAGTGTAAGTATGGGAGTGGATGTATGGAAAATGGAGACATGTATATGTGAGTTTTGGGTGTAGGTGACGAGGTGAGGAAGCAGGGCAGGAATTAGAGGCTTCACCAAACCCTGTTTCACAGGTCTGCCACCAGGTGGTCTAGCGTCGCCCAGCCTCGATTAAATATTTTTGCGAGGTTTTAAAGACCTGTGAAATTGTACCTAATACTAAGTTTATAATAATATTGCTATTTATTGGAATATTTTTCCCTATTCAATCAAGCGCATATATATATATATATATATATATATATATATATATATATATATATATATATATATATATATATATATATACCTGTAAAGAAAGAATAACCAGAATAACCAAGCTTTCTGAGAATCTTAGCTTGGGGACTAAATTAGTGTGCTGTCTATTTACATATATATGAATTAATGGTGTGCAGTTAGTAAAAGGAGATAACCTCCAGGACTTCTGATGTGTGTGTTTTAGCATGCTGTAAAGAAGTAAGCAGTTCCACTGAAAATAATGTATTGTGAACGATTGCTTAGTTGGTGAATCAGCCATATTAATCCAAACAAACGGCATTGCGGTACGACACAATGGCCTTAACAGAGTAAGAGGAGTTGAAGTGTAAACTTATTAAACTGTGCAGTGGAGCCAGGGTAACATTTAAAATAATTATTTGTGTTAGACTTTGGTTACGAAGATGATCAAGACGTCCAACATGTACGTATTGTTAGGAAAAGTCATACGTCAGGCAGGGCAGCATATCGAAAGGTGCTGCTAAATATGCGGCTACACATCTATTTTATTTTGTGGATACTAACGAATGACATATTCTAATAACTCTTATCTTACTTTATGGATTGTTCTAGTAATATTGCCTAGGTTTTGTCTCTGTGTTATGCTTACAGAGATGAGTAAACTGACGAAAGCTGAATTTACAAAATGACACTTATAATACATTATATATAATCAAAGGGCTCCCATATGATAATTTCTTTGTAGCATATCATGCCATCTGGGTAATTTGATGAGTAAAATATGTTTTGAGGTGTTTTACATTGTGTCAAAATTAAAACGAAATTAAACACTGGCTACTTTTTCAGTGCCTACCCCGCATCAGGGGTGGGATGTTCGAAAACTCGAAACGGCCGCTAAGATCATCGCAGCGGGTACGATAATCATGGCAAGCTCGTAAACCGCTAAGGTGTATGTTCAAACAAATTTTACGATCTTCCATCTGCCATATTTGCTCATAGCGCTACGATTTCTGACAAGCACCCTTAAGTTGATCGTAGGGTCGCATAGTGAATGTTTAATAAACAATCTGTATCAAGTGATGCTGAGTTTGTTTATTTACACTTTCCTGTGAACGAAGATAGAGTTACAAGTGGTTTATCAGGTAGAACTGGCAGTACGAAGAGCGATGAGACGTGAGAGGAACTACAGACAGAATGGATCCATTTGCTTACAATGTTGAACATTTGTTGAGATATTATAGGTTTCCCAGACGAGAACTCCTTCATTGTAGTGCAGAGTTGAACCACTAGTTGGACCAGCGACAAGAAGAGCCCGTGCTGTGCCATGTCATATGCAGGTGTTAATGACATTCTGCTTTTATTCAAGTGGCTCATTTCAGGGTGTGTTGGCAAACACATTCGGCTTAACACAGGGATGTGTGAGCAGAACAATTAACAGTGACACACTTGTTGTACAGGTTATCTCTTAGGGAAGTTAAGATGCCAAGAGGTAAGCAAAGATGGGGAATTTTTCGTTTCTACTGCTTACACCTATAAAAATGCAGACAGATTCACTGTTCATTAAAACATGGTTTAACTCTGTCGAAGTTGTAATGATACAGTCTGAAGCCAATGCCATATTGTTTATTCAGGTAAAAGGGTCTCAGTTTGGATCTCGATATTTTCAAATTTATCGCTAAGTTTTGCTAATATGATGTGGATCTTTCACCCACACTATAGTTATACCCAAAGTGATGTGATTGCTTTTCACTTTTTTTAATTTTTTTCCCCGACTTTGCACACAAACAAATATGAAAGACATGTGTAGCGTTTATCTCCTCCCTCTGCCTCTGTACTCGTGAAAAAGCATTCCCTTCCTGGGTTATCTCGTTCCATGCCGCTTGTCTTCTCTCAGCAGTCACTTTGACGCTAAACCTTTCCCTCAGCACTGCCTATCTGTCGAGCCAACCCTGTATTAGCGCCATCATCTCCTTATCTGTAAAATTTGCTCGACGAATTCGTTTGGTGGGGGGCTCGTCACTTGCCATGTCTCAGATGTCTTGGGATGAATACCGTAGTTGCTTGGGTGATGTAATGGCGTGCTTGGAGGAGTGTATTTGTTTACATTTTGAAAGTGCATTATGATTGGCTCACAATCTTTCAAGGTTAATGAAATCTCTCTTCTGATTGGCCTAGCGACAATCATCTGGGTTGCATTATGAACAATAGGAACGGAACGGAACGGATTTTACGATCGCATCATCGTGAACTACGAGCGTTGTCGCGAGCGTTAGAAGATACACCTTAGCGGCTGTCGTAGCTCACGATCAAAGATGGCCGCTACGAGCGCGTTATGATGATCATATCGGCGTTTGGCAACGATCTTTTGAACATCCCAGCCCAGAGCTGGGCGACGGAAGCGAACCTAGTGGCAGACTTCTGAACCAGGATCTGGTGAAGTCTCTAATTAGGTGAGTGGAGGTGAGTGGAACAGGTTCGGGGAGGGATCTTGGCGGGGAATGGGAGGGAGTGAGGGATGGGGGGAGCGAGAGGGAGTAAATGGGTGTTTGTTTAAGGCTAAAGGGGCCGTGGTGCGTGAAGGTGATGCAAGTGTGTATGTGTGTGTGTGTGTGTGTGAGAGAGAGAGAGAGAGAGAGAGAGAGATTAATTTCATCCTTCGACTTAAAAAAGAATCTTAAGCCTATACAGTATATAAACTCATTTCGTTTGACAAAGTATGGTGTCTTGTATTTGCATTCTTTGATTAAAAATAACAACTCCTTCATAAAGCCGCATTATAGATAAATGGATAAAGAGACTTAAGTATATTTAGCAGTAGAGAGAGAAAAAAAAACAGCAAACACGATAACAAGGGTATTAAAACACACCATCTTTTGATATACATACGAGCTTCTCCCCACAAAGAGAGGAATCTCGCATTACACTTATTGAACAATGTAAGTCACCTATGACAATGATACGTAACTGTGTGGGGGCCCAAGAGGAGGACGACTGTGCAGTATAAAAGTGAATTAGTTCATGCTGTATTCTCGATGGTACAGTATAGGAGATCTTGTAGTACCTCTTCCTTAGTGGTTATTTTGTTGCGTATACACACTGATTTTGTATGTTATTTGTATCTCAGTAGCGGAATTCGTAGCGTTTCTTCCTACGCATATACGAGTAATTTATAGCCTATGCATATATATATATAAATATTGTTTTGTATATCTGGGAAATTTTGTAGCAACTGCCGTGTATGCTTTGGAAATGTAAGAATTCTTTCTACGCAAGACTCTTTTTTTACATGTTCACATTCTTATTGTCTTGCATACTTACTGAACTTTGCAACACTCCTTTCTAGGTGATCTTTTAAGATTATTTTTCATTACAGACCATCATAATATCCTGAACTGTTTTACACCCTTTATATATGGACATAGTTTCTATCTTCAGCACACATCAAGAGAAACTGATTCCGGGATGGGTCATGGATGAGTTTGATTATATGAAGGTCTTTAATACACGCTTTATTGATTTTTTACAAGACCCATGTACATGCCATAAAAAAAAAAAAAAAAAAAAACGCTAATACCTTCGCACCTGTCGTGAATGAAAAAGCCCTAACATATCTATAGTATCGACGGCTGGTGTTGGCGCCGAAGTAGTGACATGTGAAGGTATATGATCTGAGGGAACAGCTAAGAAAGAGGTGCTAGGAGCCTGCTAAGCCCCAGAGTATGCTGCTATTGCTGTTGTGGCCTCAGGCTCATCTAAACGTGAACCCGGTGGACTGAAGGCTGAAAATTGCCCTCATCATCCAGTCAACCATCCTCCTCTTGGGAGTATGGGGAGGGAGTTGAGAGACGTTTGTACAGCCAGGCAGTGAATCCTCCTGGTTACTTCGGTGCCACAACGTGAAGGCGTCTCTCACAAGCACGTCTGACGTGTAAACAACTCCACACATACAGTTAAATCACCTATTTATGTATTTGTTAGTCTCGTATATACCACTTGGCGATGAGACTATGTAATCCGCTATGTACAAAAATACAAGCTAGAACATCTTCATATCAACATACAATCAACATACCTCTTTCTGTTTCTTATTTATTTTCTCTCACCGGTCTATTGAGCAACGTTTAAAATATTCAATAACACAAATACTCAAAACTCGGGGCCGCATTCTAGGTGACATAAGAGGCTCGTGGCAATTCTTCCTTAGTGATTTATTCTGTACATAACAGCATAACATTCTCCTGTGTGTTATTAATCTTGCTTTAACACGGACATAGTTTGCATCAGTAACATACAGGAGGGCACTGAAGTCTTTCATGCAGAAAAAAATCGCAAAGGGAGATGTGTCAGGGAACTCCAAAGCCACTTAGAACTCCTACGTCTTTTCTCACCCACCCATAACCATTAATCATATCTCCAACCCCCTCAGACAAAGGACGTTTTTTATTCTTGCTATCTCCAGACGATTTTACTCAGCTCAGGAGAGGGTTTACAAACTAGAGAGGTAAGATTCTGCCATTTTTAATCCCTGGAACGCTAGAAGTCTTTTCTAAGCTGAATAAAATAGCATGTCTTTTTCATTTTCTTCATTTTTCATTTATATTTTTGGCATCTCCTGACTATTCTACTCGACCTAATAGATATTTTAGAACAGGAGAGGATAGATTTAGCCTTCATTAATCCAATGGGCATGTGTTTTTATTTTATTCATTTTTTTTTTAACTGAATAAAATCGTCCTGCCAGTAATAAAATTAAATAGAACGTCATCAGACTGAAGGATATTAAGAACCGTATCTTAGTGGCATAAGGGACATTGTGGCATCTTTTCCTTAGCGATTTATTTAACTTATTGATCTTACTTTTCTTTTTCTTGTTATTTACATATTTCTGATAATAACATAGATTCCTCCATAAGGTAGTAGTAAAAGCAGTAGTAGCAGATGCAACCCTAGGCTCATCTGAATGTGAACCCAATGTACTGCAGGCTGAAGGGTCCTTCCTCCTGCAGTAACGTAAGGAGAATAGTAAGATGTAACAGGCAAAATAATTCGCTGTGAGCAAGACGTTACGGCATCTCATAGACAAATAGAAATACAGTTCTTTTATCTCCCATTCATTATTCTCATTCGGCATCGTTAAAGACCTACCTTAGGAGACTGGCAGAAGGAATCACCATTAGTTAGTGAGCTCCTTTGATTATCCCTTAAGAGATATAGGCTGGAGGTACACAGAATACGAGAATATTAAAAAAAAAAAAAATTCTCACCATACCACGTAAATTCCACTATCCCTCTCAACCACCTCGATTTTTACATATATTTTCAAGAGTTATATTCTCAGTGTCCCTTCAAGAGGTATAAGTTGGAGATATACCGAGTTCTTCATTATATAAATCATATAAATCCTCTTTCTCCCTAGCACAGTATATTCCTCCATCCTCCTCAACCAGTTCAATTTTTTACTTATAGTTCAAGAGTTTTTCAGTGTCCCCTCAAGATACAGAGCTTAAAAGCATTCTGTAATATAAAAAACATATTCTCTTTCTCCCTAGCACTGTATAATCCTCCTTTCTTCACATCCAATTCGCACTTATCAGTTAATAGTCAAGTTACCTCTCCTCCTCCTCCCTCCTCCTTCTCTTCCCCCTCCTCCATCACCTCCTCTTCCTCCACCTCCTCCGTCTCACAATTGGTAGCTGATCATGTGAGCCTCACAGCTAAGTCAATTACAGAGGTGCTGCATCTGCTGACCGTCCATAATACCAGACCCAAACACACCACTGCCCCTGGTATAACTTACATCAACACTACCTCCATAAGCCGATTACACTGCCATCCAATCTCGTCTGGAGTATTGCCCACCTGTACGGGATATCAGTCTTGTATTTAGCTCTCTCATGGTCAGAGGAAGTCTAGTTTTTTCTTTCATTTTATTCCAGAAGCTCTGAGTTGAGAGTGAGTTGTATGAGCCTGAGTTTGTAAATGTTTCTGCCAGCTTCATAGTCTGACTCCATTGCCGTCCAATCTTCCCTGTGTTATTGCCCACCTGTACGGGATGTCACTCCTCTGTCGCCCGCATCACATGTGTTTGTGACTGATATCCTACCTTGTTGCCCTCTGCCTCAAGTGAGCTTTTCTTTGATGTTCCAGTTCCAGTACAAGCAGTTACTCATATATACAGTAAATCACAGTGCTTTATCTTTGACTTGCTCTTATGTCTTGTCATTCCATTGGGTCATCCATCACTTTTTCAATCATTGTTCCTCGTTGTAAAGTTCCATCCCATACCCATGTAGTCACTTAAATAAATTTCAGTACTTTTAATCCCAGCTGCTTCCAGTGAAACCCATTTCCAGTCGATTGTCCATCAATAGGTTCGCCTGATCTTCGTCCTAATATTTGAAGTCAGGTCCATACAGCAACTGAATATATCACAGAATTACTTTTTCTCATCCTCCTCCAGTGATCTGAATTTCCATTCCATCCATCATATCATCATTCATTTCATCGCTATCCTAAAATGCCCTTATTGATATTTCTTTACCCTGTCCATTTACCAGCTGCTTCTAGCTCCTTCTTTCTCACTTTACCCTCAAGTCAGTCAGCCATGGAATTCTCTCTCTCTCTCTCTCTCTCTCTCTCTCTCTCACCTCAGCCACCAGATATTTTACTGACCCTCGCACACTGACTCACTCGTTGGTCCTCTGGCCTTTCCCATCAGTTGCCCATTTATTCACTCTGGCATTCATTTTCACACATTTACTCATTTACATCACCCATTCCGTCACATGATCCTTCAATTACACTCTCACTCCTCAAATCACTCACCGACCCTGTCCCTTAATCACCATCTCATTCACTGACCCAGATCACCAGTCTATCCATTCACTCTCTCACACACGCTTCAGTTAACGGGAACCTTTCACTCTCCGAATACCCACTAAATTATCTTCCTTGCTCACTCTCCCAATCACCCTTCCATTCAGACATCTCAAATCACCACACACCCTCCATTTACCAGGAATCTGATCTTATAAAACATCAAATCCTTACACTATCAGAATTATCCCCAAACTTACTTATAAACTCACTGTTCCAATCACCACCTCATTCACACATCCAGTTCACCAGGCTGTTTATTCTCTCGCTTACTTATCATCCACTTACCAGGAGTCTGACTATTGAATAAGCATTAAATCCGAATTACCATCAAAACACTGCGCCAATCACCACTCCATTCATTGCCCCTAAATCACCAGTCCATCCATTCGTTACTTCCAACCTTCAATTACCAGAAACTGATCACTGAAAAAAGTAATTGATTTGACTATTCAGATAATCATTAAATTCACTCACGTTCTCACTCTTCCATTCATCACATCTTTCACTGACCCAAATCACCAGTCCATCCATTCTCTCGGTCACTCACCCTCCAGTTAGCAGGCAGTGACCACCTCCCGAGCACCCACCACCTCCCTTCCCATCACACTTGAGACACCATGAATATTCTAACAGTGGTAGAGGCTGGGTGGGTTTGGACTTCGTGTCGGCAGGAACTGGAGGAGGAGGAGGAGGAGAAGGGACAGAAAGAGAACCAGGAGAGGAGAGGAGAGGAGAGGGAGATGAAAGATAGGGGAACTGTAAGGAGTAAATTTCATCCACAGTCGGCTTCCAGAATTGTGTCCTGCCTTCCATATTCCTCATTCCTCCCCAAACGTCAGAGAGTATGCATCCTTCTCATACTTTTTCATTGTGTGTTTCATATTGCAATCACATAATAATACTTCATGCAGCAAGTTACATGACCACTGCCAGCATATTTGTATCGGCTAACTTTTGACTGTGATTGTACACGTCCCTCTCGTATTTTCGCTGTCGGGTGGAAAAGGAGGAAAACCAAGAGACAGGGAGAGGGGAGAAGAAAGTAACGAGTCTCTCCATGGTCTCTGTCGGGAGGCGAAGAGGAGAGAGGAGCGAGGAGAGGAGAGAAAGAGTCAGAGAGGGAAACAGTTTCCTCTCATAGTCTCGCTGTTTGGAGAAGGAGGAAGGGATAGAGGAGAGGAGAGAAAGGAGAGAAAGAGAGGAGCACGCCCTCCTCATAGTCTCTCTGCCGGGAGCCCCGCCCCCCTAGTGATGGAAGATGGTACCGTGTCCTTCCCGCTTTTAAGTCACGGCCGGTCCAAGGTCTCACCCTATGCCAGCATGGGGAAGAGAGAATAGTTTGGCGTTTAGTATAATCAATTTGGCATGATGATGATGATGATGGTGATGATGATGATGATCATGATCATGGTTATTATTATTATTATTAGTATTTTAACGCAACATTCAGCAAAAGAGCACGGTTATGAATAGTAGTCAATTTTTTGGCCATGTAAGGTTCGCAGGATTAAAAACTCATCTGAAGTTAGCAAGAAAAAGTAATCAATCAGAAGGGTGGAAAAGAATTGCACTGTTATCCTTTGACCAAAATTGCCAGCTGTGAAAATCCAGGCTGAAGGGCACACTGTAATGGTAATGAAGGAGAGTTGATGCGGACCATGAACTCCTAATGTGCAGTTAATCTCGCCAGTCAAGAAGAAGTGGGAAAAGATGGAGGAGAGAGAGAAATGGTGGTGGTGGTGGTGGAGGAGGAGGAGGAGGAGGAGGAGTAGGAGGGGGAGGAGGAGGAGGAGGAGGAGGAGGAGGAGGAGGAAGAAGAGGAGGAAAGACAGAAAAAGCAGAGGAAGTAGAAAAGATGAAAGCCGGTAGAGAGGAATGAGAAAAAGGTCAGTCAACAACTAATGTGCACTAAATCTCTCAAGTCAGGAAAAATATGAAGAAGTGAAAGAAGAGGGGGGGGGGGAAGGAGAAAAAGATGGAGAAGGAAGATGAACAAAAAGGAAGAAGGAGCAGGAGGAGAGGAATGAAAAAAAAAAAAGAAAGAAAAACAAAGGAGGTCAGTGAACTACTAATGAGCAGCTAATCTCGCGACTTAAAAAGATGAAGTATAAGAAGATGGAAAAGGAGAAAAAGAAGAAGGAATAGAAGAAAGGCTATGAATCCTTAATGAATTCAGGAGGGAGAGAGGAAGAAGGAGGAGGAGGAAAGTAGGAAGAAGAATAAAGATGATGATGATGATGATGATGATGTTCCTTGGTAACGATGGCTATGGTGATTGGTCGTGGTAGTGATGGTGATGAAAATGATAATAATATGAAAGCGATACTGACAGTGATAATGGTGATAACAATGTAAATAAAAATATATCAGATTACCCGCAAAGGTAATAACAGCATTGGAAATCGGTACGTGAATGACAATAAAAATCGGGAAATGCTTAGAGCGAACCTCCCTTTTACAATTTTCATGGCAAAAGCGCAAGCCATTCACGAAAGTGCTCTAACGAACTGTTCATTAACCAGTTCAGTTTGTATGTTCTCTTCAGTTTATTATTCTATCTGCAGACAGTTTATTCAACTTAGGAGAGACTTTTCGAATTAGAAGGTTAGATGTAGCCTTCGTTAGCTTCTTCATTAACCAGTCTTTCCTAAATTGAGCAAAAGAATTTATAGATAAGAATTAAACGAGAATTAAGTCCTCGGGTTGAAAGGGTTAATACTGAGTGCGAGAAGATACGTTAAGCCCATAGTTTGAGACGGTCAGTAATTTCAGAGTACCTCAGCGTACAGTAAATTTGTTAGGCTGCATTCCATTTCATGTGGAGGAATCAGCAACGAGGTGGAAGGGTCATTTTTCTGTAGTTATTCCATCAGGCATTTCAGTAATGATGCAAAAAAATTTAGGGTTTATCTTTACCCCCAATCTCAGGGTCAGTAATAGGAGTCAGCACTTTTAGTACAACGGGGCATATTCTCCTTTGGTCTTGTTATATCTAGGCAAGTTCCTCCTGAATCCGATGAGGCACTTTTGATATTATTCTTGCCATACTGAAGGTCGAAACGTAGAAAACTATGACTAGACTAAGGTGTCATTAAGTTGTGATTCAACGCCTTCGGGGCCGAAATCCAATAAAGGCGTCTGGTGGCAGCAAGAATGTAAAATAAAGATGTAACAGCATGAAGACAGATGAAGATGTCGCTTTAATTACCTTCGATGGAATGCATATTAAATGAAGTGATCATAACAAGACACACTGGATTTAAAACTCTATCATTTGACGTGATCGCCCCGCCAAACCTGACTTCACTATCCTCCCACTCACCTTAGCGCCGGGCACCTCCACATGCTGACGAGAGGACATTAGGCAAATGAGAATGGTGTTTTTACTTTTTTACGATGGAGGTCCCTCATATTTTCCACGAGTAATTTCCTTTTCGTTGGATGAACGTCTGGCGAAAAGTACAGCTTCGGACATAAGTACTGACTCATCTAACAAAGAGAACTGACGAAAGAGCAAACAAGTTTCGAAATCCAGTGTTGCCATCTATATAGCCGAACAGGCTTTTAAAACACATCGTAAGAATTTTATATCTGATCGAATGAAGCGAGGAGTGATGTGTAAGTGTCGCATCTGTAGAAACTCTTAAATTCATTTCCCTTTTGATGTCGTAATAGTAATCAGTGTTCTGATGGTTATGCCTGTGAGCTGAGCTAGGAGTCTGAGGGGTTCAGTTATGTGTGAACGACTGACATGGCCATTTCAATAGGTATACTACTGATAGTTTTGCCGATATTATCCTTGTTTATTCTGGATATTAAGTAACCCCATCCTTTTGAGTGATATATATATATATCGGGATGAATAAATACGTAAATAAAGATAAACATAAACAAATCAATAAAGATTTCAATAAATAATGGTGATTGTGGATAATCCTGTTACAACGAGTAATGTACTTTACAATGAAATTAAATTACCTGAGACGGTGGCAAGAATAAAATTTAAAAACATGTCACCGTAGCACTTAAGTTAATGGGGATCGTTCTAACCCTAACTACAAGAGACCTCCCCTCATCCACAGAAAATTACCTAGCAGTACTACTATAATATAAAAATAGTAATAATAATAATAAAACAGGTCACCAGAGACAATGGGTAATCTATAACGTTATGTAGGTACAACCAACTGGAAGCCATTAGTGAAGGCAATTTGCAAGGGGTGAGAGGAAAGCAGTTAGTGGTGGCCCGGTGAGAGGGGTGATATTGGAGGGGTAGGTGGGCAGGTGGGGTAGTGGGTGAGGTCGGTAGGTGGGTAGGTGGGGTAGTGGGTGAGGCTGGGAGGTGGGAAGATTGGTTGGAGGTTAGGTGGGGGAGTGAAAGAGACAGATGATGGATTGGTGATCTGTGTCAGTGGGTAGGTGGAGTGGTATGATCAGTGGTTGAGTGGAGGTGGTTATCAGACGGTGTGTGAGCAGAGTGGTAGGTGATGGAGTAGCAGTGGGTGTGTGTAGGTAGGTG
This sequence comes from Coenobita brevimanus, assembly GCF_032717465.1. Taxonomy (NCBI): domain Eukaryota; kingdom Metazoa; phylum Arthropoda; class Malacostraca; order Decapoda; family Coenobitidae; genus Coenobita; species Coenobita brevimanus. Next base: position 25,853,386 of record NC_137027.1, on the reverse strand, counting down.
AGAGAGCGATGAGACATGGATGACTGGATGAGAATGATGATCGGAGGGATGGAAGAATGATGAATGGAAGAACAGTGGATGATTGGATGGATGAATGAATGATAGTAACAATGGTCAAACTCACTGGTGCAGAAGGGGGTGCTGGTGCGAGAGTGAAAGGCCCCCAGAGCAGTGGTAGCATCGTTAGCAGGAGACATGAGGAGATGGATACTGGGTGGGTGGATGCTGGATGGGTGGAAGCTGGATGGATGGCTCAAGGAAAAAAATAGGTGAATAGAGGGATGAATGATGGATAGATGGGTAGATGTACGATGGATTAATGAATAATAAAGGTCTAATCCAACTCACCGATGCAGACGGGAGTACTGGTGCGAGGGTGAAGGCCCCCCAGAGGAGTTATAGCATCGTCAGCAGCAGAGGCGAGGTACTGTTGATGGAGGGTGCCCCAGGGTGGATGGCTTGGGGGGCCTCGCCGCCTGTGGATAAAAAGAACGAAACATTATTGCCTTTGCTAAACAGAAACGTCCAAGAAGAGCAAGAATGAGCTGCTCGAACAGTATACGAGTATAAGGCGTTTTTTTTTCTCTCTCTCTGAGTTATTGGAGATCGATTCTAGGCACTTTACCACGAGACTTATTCAGGTCTATAGCTAAAATTTTGGGGGGGTAAAATTAAACCCTTTTCACTTTAACTTGGTCTAAATTTGCCATCCCTCCACCTAGAATGCTGAGTTGTAACAACAGATTAACACTAGAATATGATGCTAATCACAAGGAAGTGCTGTGGAAAGGATGTACAACCGTAATATTCTCTTCTTCTGACACTGGGCTACACAAAATAAGCTGCATAAGGAGGAAAATCTGGGCCATGTTAAAATGAATGAACTATAGTCGCCTAGAAAAGACGTCATCGTACTAAACAGGTTAACTCTTTGCCTGGTAGTTCTCTCAGCTGAACTAATTCCTCTGGTGTTAAATAATATACCAATTTTCTACCGTCGCAGTGAAGGAGCTAATGTAAATTAAAATATCAGCTTCACAGTCACGTTACTGAGAATTACTTGACACACCGAACATATGGAAAAAAAAAAAATGTTGCATTTCATAGAACTTTTGGGTGGTGATGTTTTTATATTTCTTATCTGTACTGTTGTTGTTGTTATTATTATTATTAGTAGTAGTAGCAGTAGTAGTAGTAGTAGTAGTAGTATTCATTGATAACATCTTCATTGATTTTGAAGAAACACTAACCATGTATTTTACTGATCAAATTCAAATTAGTTGTTTGGTAAAATGTATAGCAAGTGCGGATACATTTACTGGTAACTCTCATCCATATGAATTTATTAATGTTTGGGAAGATCTCACGGACTGAAAGGGTTAATGACAGCTAATAATTTAAATTCGGAAAGGCTTTACTAATATTACAAGTCTGGAAGCATAGCGAGAAAGAAAAAATGAAAGACGCCATCACAGTGAAATAATTTTACAGGTTGGCCCAGCAAATTATCACTGAGTTTTTTATGCAATTTCGGGACACTGTAAAGGATCTAGTGATCTCGGATATACAGGGAGAGAAAACATTACACAGTCTCTGTCAAAAAAGTGTGAGCGTGGAGTGTGCAGAATATCATTAAACGGATCGTTATCTTAGTTTTCCCCATCCCTTTCTCTGGCCTGTCTCTTTTTAGGAACTAAAAAACAGAGGAGGGGGTCCCTAGTCCCCTCACCCCGCACTTTTAGTCGCCTTTTACGACACGCAGGGAATACGGTGGCAGTATTCTTCCTAACACAACCTGGCCGCAGAGTAGTAGTACCACCCCATAGTGCGGCCAGACTGTGTCCCCCCTGCCACAGGGGGAAGGAATGGCAGTTGTTTAAGAGTGCTGTGGTGGGGCATGCAGAAGAGGTGTGTGGTTTGAGACGTGTTGGTGGTGTAAGAAAAGGAAGTGAATGGTGGTGCGAGGAAGTAAGTATGGCTGTGGCAGAGAAGAGACGTGCATAATTATGAAGTGTGGCTGCAGAGGAAGGAAGAGGTGTCATATGAGAGGTATAAGGAAAGGAGGAATAGGGCGAGAAGAGCTGTGCGTGATGCTAAACTGGCAGCAGATGAGAAGCGGGGTAGGCGGCTGACTGAGAATTTTCAACAGAATAAGAAAATGTTTTGGAAGGAGGTGAAAAGGGTGCGAAAGGGAGAGTCGGGGAAGGAAGAGCGAATAAAAGCAGAGGATGGAAGGATAATAATTGAGATTGATGCAGCAAGGAAGAGATGGGCAGAATATTTTGAGAGATTGTTAAATGTAGAGGAGGAAAGGGTGGCTGAGATTGTGGCGGATGGAAGGGTGCAAGGAATAAATGTGTTGGGAGAGTTGAATGATTCTTTGATCACGAAGGAGGAAGTGGAGAAGGCAGTAAAGGAGATGAAAACAGGGAAAGCTGCAGGTATGGATGGGTGTGCTGTTGAATGCCTGAAGGGTGGTGGAGTGACTATTGTTCACTGGTTAGTAAGATTGTTGAATGTGTGCTTTGTGAAAGGTATGGTGCCAATTGAATGGGCAAGTGCTTGTGTGGTCCCGGTGTATAAAGGCAAGGGTGATAAGTATGAATGTACTAGCTTTAGGGGTATAAGTCTGTTGAGTGTTGTAGGTAAGGTGTATGGTAGTGTGTTAATTATTGGTGATGAGCAGTGTGGCTTTAGGAGAAGGAGGGGATGCGTGGATCAGGTGTTTGCTGTGAGACAAGTGCTTGAAAAGTATTTAGCGAAAGGCAAGGATGTGTTTTGGGCATTCATGGATTTAGAGAAAGAGTATGACAGAATTGATAGGGAGGCTTTGTGGACTGTTTTAAGATTGTATGGACTTGATGGTAGGTTATTAAAAGGGGTGAAAAGTTTTTATCTAAATAGTAGAGCGTGTGTAAGAGTGGGAAATGCTGTGAGTGATTGGTTTCCCGTGAGAGTGGGGCTGCGACAGGGATGTGCGATGTCGCCTTGGTTGTTTAATATTTATATGGATGGTGTTGTAAGAGAGGTGAATGCAAGTGTTTTAGGTGGAGGTCTGAGTCTGGTGAATGTCTATGGTGGAGAGTGGAATCTTAAGCAGCTGCTGTTTGCAGATGATACCTCACTGGTGGCTGATTCAGAGGAGAGATTGAGACAGTTGGTAGAGGAGTTTGGAAGGGTGTGTGAAAGGAGGAAATTGAAAGTAAATGAGAATAAGAGTAAAGTGATGAAGTGTACGAGGTTTGTAGATGGTAGGGGGATGAATATAGTTTTGAATGGTGAGTTGCTTGAAGAGGTGGAGTTTTTTAAATATTTAGGGTCGCATGTTGCTATGGATGGAAGAATAGATGCAGAAGTGAAGTTTAGAATAAATGAAGTAGGAAAGGTGCTGGGAGGAATGAAAAAAGTGTTTAGATGTCGTTTGCTTAGAATGGATGTAAAGAGAAGGCTGTATGAGGGTGTTGTGGTACCGACTGCGTTATATGGGGCTGAAACATGGAATATGGGTGTAGCAGAGAGGAAAAGTTTGAATGTAATGGAGATGAAGTGTCTGAGGAGTATGTGTGGAGTGACGCGTATGGATCGAGTGCGAAATGATGAAGTGCGAAGAACTGGAGTTGTTCGGAAGATGGCTGGTAGAGTTGAGCAGAGGGTGTTGCGATGGTTTGAGCATATGGAGAGAATGGATAATGAGTGATTGGTGAAAAAGATAACTAGATCTGATGTGAGAGGTGTAAGGCTGAGAGGGAGACCACGAAAAGGATGGATGGACAGTGTGAAGAGAGCCCTGGATGCGAGAGGGATGTGTGTTGAACAAGGAAGAGTGGCTGTACGTGACAGAAATAAATGGAGAGAAATTGTGAATGAATAAATGATGACGCAGCCCTGAGGGGATATTCTCCCTCGTTTGATCTGATCAGCTAGTCAGATCAGGTGCGGGGAAGGGGATGGGTCTATTATGATGTGGCAGGGGTAAGCCAGCTCTGCTGTCGGGCCCAGCTGCGGATGTCACTGATTGCACTGCTCAGTTGACCCATGTGTGGTGTGGTGCAGTGAGGATCTGTCCCTTCTTCCCTTTGGGGCTAAGATGCGAATGACTGTTTGAATGGATGAGTAAATGGGGAGTGTGTCGTCCTGTCTCGGCTACCTCCCTTTCCATGGGGGAAGCAGCCTAGGTATAGAGATAGACAGATAGATCTTAGTTTTCATCTCCTGAACTCAATTTCTGACATTCATCCTACATTTTTAGATATGCGAGGACACGGACATCTCATAACTCCGATAACCATCGAGATAAGTTTATTCTGTATTGCAAAACCTAATGAGGATGACACCTGACACACGACACACACACCTGACACTAACACTTGAAATACACTTGAAAGACATGACATACACTTGACACTTTGCGCACACCTTACGTACATTTGACACACACCCGACACTTGACACACACCTTACATACATTTGACACACACCTGACACACTTGACACACCTGACACTTTCGTACCAGAGATTAATATTTAGTTTGCATAAGAGAAGCGATACTGGGATATGGTCTCCCGGGACGAGCACAACAATAAATGATTCAGAATAAGATGATATTGAAGGAAATGACAATACACGCTGATAATGCTACCTCTGTTGCTTATTACAGTAATTGATAACGATACTAATAACAGCAGCAGATGATAAAGATCGTTAAAGTTGTTGATGAGGATAATTATGGCCCGAAAGCAGTGACTTCGTCCAATTAAGCAATGAATTGAAAATGCTACAGCTATTTATAATTTGGTAATTGATGACCATACTAATTAGGCAGTAAATGATGAGTAGGATGATAATGACTGATGCTGCAAAATAAAATGAACTTATTAGCATTGTCAGAAGTTAACAAAGATGGTTTTTAATTATGCTTTTATTGATGAATATGGTAGTGATGATGATGATGATGATGTATGACAGTGAAGATGATAACAATAAATCCAAAGCAGGAAACCAAGGAGAACTGAATAACACAATAAGGAATGCAAAATAAGAGAGGCGCTTACCCTTGAGGACGTGTATGTTGGTGCTGGATGTCTTAGCGTTGGAGGGTGTGCAGGTGTAATTCCCCGAGTCCTGCGGCCCAAACAGCACAACTTAGGCCACTGATGTTCTCCATCTTTACCTGAGGGAGGGAGTTAACATACTTGATTTATCTATCTATATACTTAGGCTGCTTCCCCCAAGGAAAGGGAGGTAGCCGAGACAGGACACCACACTCCCAATTTACTCATCCACTCAAACACATTCATTCGCATCTTAGCCCCAAAGGGGAGAAGGGACAGATCCTCACTGCACCACACTGCACGAGGGTCAACTGTGCAGTGCAATCAGTGACATCCGCAGCAGGGCCCGGCAGCAAAGCTGGTTTACCCCTGCCACATCATAACAGAACCATCCCCTTCCCCGCACCTGACCTGATCAGCTGATCAGACCAAATGCGGGAGAATATCCCCTCAGGGCTGCGTCATCATTTGTTCATTCACGGTTTCTCTCCATTTATTTCTGTCACTCACAGCTACTCTTCATTGCTGAACAGTGTTACATAGCCTATGATTTCATCATCCTTTGTGTAATTTTAACGCACAGTATGCTGCATGTTTGATCACGAGCGTGTTCTGCCTCAGTCCCCCCCTTCTACCGTTATAGTAGAGTAAGTCGTCTTTCTGTTGTTCAGTGCAGGATTGTCAGCTCTTTGTCCCCTATGGCTTCATTTGCACGTCCTTCTTACAAGTTGTATCAAGCTCTGCCGGCCCCCATATAATGAGCTCAGTCTCTACATTAATTGCCAATTAGATCTACTCCTCATTTTGTTCACATCTCTGTCCTCCCCTGTACAGTTATTGTTGTGAGTGCTCAGGAAGTCTCCAACCATCTAGCAGCTGTGTAATTTGAGTATAACTGTTGTTGCATTTTTTCTTGTGCTGTGTAGCATAGGGTTAATTCTTAGGCCTAGTGAGTTTTTTTTGTAATTTATGTAGGGTTCTTATTGTCATCCATCATTAATGATAGTTTGTATCTGTAATAATTTATCTTGCATTAACTGAGCATTACCCAGTGTATTTTTCATTTTATCAGGGCTGACTTAGGTAAATTTACTCTTGCTAATTTCGTGTTAATAGAGGCTATTGCACTTAACCATATATTTAACCTGTTTTTTGCCATTACATTATCCTTATGAGTCCTGAATGTTTTGTTGTTAGTTTGAGCATTAAACTTTAACTTGTAATTTTACCTAACTCTTTGTTTTGAACCTAGAACTTTACGGGACAGTAGTGATTTTTAGTATTCTCACTTAAAGTGTACATTATCTTTCTCGGTTCCGTAACATAAATTTGGCGACCTCATATCAGGATATTCAGGATATTATCATAAGGATATTGCTTGATATTTTGTGACTGTGATTTATTCATGATGTCTACTATTACTACGCTTGATGAAGCCAAAGATTTTTTGTCAAATGTGCAAACAGTGTGTGATGTAGAAAACAGAACAAAGAATGAACTTAAGCTTGTTGCTCAACAATTGGGAATTGTTGTTCGCTCTCATCATTCTAAAGATCAAATTGTTGACATGATTAATGAAAGCTTGTTTAATGTAACTTCTCTAAATGAGCGAACGCAGATTGAATTAGCTAAGTTACAGCTAGCCCTGCAGGAGGCTCAGGCTAAGGAGGCGGAGTCTCGTGTTAAGGAGGCTGAATTTCAAGCAAATGCTAAGGAGGCTGAATCTCAGGCTCGGATTCAGGAGGCACAGATACAGGCACAAGTTGAACTTGCCAGGATTCAGGCAGATCATGAGTATCGCATGAAACAATGTGGAACTGGATCATCTAGCTCTGATGATTTTCATGTGGCTAAAAATGTTAAACTTGTCCCTCCTTTTAATGAATCTGATTTAACAAAGTATTTTCAGTTGTTTGAGAGGGTAGCTACAGGTTTTAATTGGCCCAAGGAGTATTGGCCAGTACTCCTTCAAACTGTTCTCACCGGTAAAGCTCAAGTAACTTATGCATCTTTGCCTCAGGATCAATCTGATAATTATGATGTAGTTAAGAGCTTGATTCTTAAGGCCTATGAGCTTGTTCCTGAAGCCTATAGAGTAAAATTTAGGACAACTTATAAGCAAGATAAGCAATCCCATGTTGAGTATGCAAAAATCAAAGAAGATCTGTTAGAGGAATGGTTAAATTCTAAGAATGTGGATTCTGATTTTGGTAAATTTAAGCAGATGATTTTGCTGGAGGACTTCAAGAGGTGTATTAGTAAAGATGTAAGCCTATATCTTGATGAGAAAAGAATAGATAATTTGTCTGATGCTGCAGTTTTAGCTGATGAATATGTTCTCACTCACAAGAGATATTCTAGAGAAAAAGGGAAAGCTGAGAGTAAGTATGTTGCCTCTACTCAGAGTACAGGTAACAGGAAAGAGAATAAAGATGATGTTTCTCAGGAAGTAAATACCAGCTTCACCTCTAGATTTCAGAAAAGTAAATGTACTTATTGTAGTAAGCTTGGTCATACTACGGAGAAATGTTTCAGGAGACAGCGTGATGTGAACAAAAAGGAGTCTTTAAATATTCAGTCAATTGGTCTAGTGTCCACTCTTGAGAGTTCCCAGAATTCTTTAACTGAGTTAACTGAACCTGCTTTGAGGGGTAACTTAAATTCTCATGATGGAGCTCCTCTTTTAAGCAGTAACGTGGGTGACACTCTCAAGAGTTCATGTGCTAATTTCCTGTCTGATGGTTTTGTCAGTCCTCTGGACAGTAATGACAGGAAACCAGTTAAAATATATCGTGATACAGGTGCTTGCCAATCCCTTATGCTGACCAGTGTTCTAGGCTCTAATGTTAATTCCTCTGATGAAACTGTAATCTTACAAGGTGTAGGGAATAATTACTTCTCTGTCCCTCTGTGCAGAGTGAATTTAGAGTCTGGTTTTGTTAATGGTTCCGTTATGGTTGGGTTGGTTGAGACACTCCCAATGTCAGGTGTAACTTTCTTACTTGGAAATGATATTGGTGGAAGTCAAGTGTGTCCAGCTCCTCAGTTGTCTAGTGAGCCAGTGGCTGCGTCCCAGGATTGTGATGTCCCTGATGTGTTCCCTGCATGTGCTGTCACTAGGGCTAAGTCTAAAGTTACTGGTGATTTAGAGGATAATGATGATGATGATATTATCCTAGCTGACACTTTTCTTGCTAATTTGGACCACTCACCAGATGAGGCAGTACCGCATAGTGTTAATAATTTGTCTCGTCAAGAGTTGGTTGAGTTGCAGGTTGCTGACCCTGAGTTGAAAGGTCTAGCTAACTCTGCTTGCAGTGAGGAAGAGTCAGCCGGTGCTTCTACTTCTTATTATATAAAGTCAGGAGTGCTTATGAGGAAGTGGAGACCCCCAACAGCATCAGCCGACTGTGAATGGGAGGTTGTACATCAAGTTGTCATCCCTCGTGTTTGTAGGCAGGATATCATTAGAGTGGCTCATGATTCCAGTTTGGCAGGACACCTTGGAGTGAGGAAGACTGTGGCACGCATTTTGAAACACTTCTACTGGCCAGGTATCTTCAGGGATGTTTCCTGGTATTGTAAGTCTTGTCACACCTGTCAAGTTGTGGGGAAGTGTAATCAGACCGAAAAGGTTGCACCTCTAGTTCCCATTCCTCCTTTTGAGGCGCCGTTCACCCGTGTGTTGGTGGATATTGTGGGTCCTCTTCCTAAGACTTCTTCGGGATTTTCTTATGTGTTGACCCTGATTGATATGGCTACTCGTTATCCTGAAGCCATTCCACTTAGAAATATCTCAGCAAAGAACGTGGTTAAGGAAATGCTAGGGTTCTTCACAAAGTTTGGTCTGCCCAAGGAGGTACAGTCAGACCGGGGAAGTAATTTCATGTCAGATGTTTTCAAGCAGTCTCTGAATGAGTTGGGCATCACCCAGATCACGTCTTCAGCTTACCATCCCCAGACCCAAGGAGCGTTGGAGAGATATCATCAAACACTCAAATCGATGCTCAAGAAATACTGTTAGGAACATCAGAAAGACTGGGATAAAGGTCTTCCATTCGTTGTGTTTGCTGCAAGAGAATCTCCAAATGAATCACTGGGCTTCTCACCTTTTGAACTACTGTTTGGCCATGAAGTAAGAGGACCCCTTAAGCTACTCAAGGAATGCTGGCTGTCGGAGGAAGATGACGTCAACCTGCTGGAGTATGTGATGAGGTTCAAAGAACGGCTGTCCACTGCTTTACAGCTGGCGAGAGAGAATTTAGGAGCTGCTCAGGAGAAGATGAAGACTTGGTATGATAAGAAGTCCAGGTTACGCCACTTTCAGCCAGAAGATCAGGTTTTGATTCTGCTACCAGTTCATGGGCAACCTCTTCAAGCCAAGTTTAGTGGTCCTTATTTCGTGGAGAAGAAACTCAGTGATGTCAACTATGTCATCGCCACACCAGATCGTAGAAAGAACAAGCAACTATGTCACATCAACATGCTAAAGTTATATCACAGGCGGGACGAAAATAATCCAGTCTGCACTGTAGCTGTTCCACCCGAGTCTGCAAGTGAAGCTCTCCCATGCAGAATGAGCCTGAGTGATAGTTTGGGGAAGAATCCTGATATCATGAATGATCTCCAGACTAAGCTTTCTCATCTACCTCCCGAGGAAAGGCAGGAGTTTTCGGCATTACTGCAGGAGTACCCGCAAGTGTTCCGTGCCACTCCAGGAAGAACCACTGTGTTGATGCATGATGTCGATGTTGGAGACGCAAAGCCAATTAAATTGCCTCCTTACCGTGTGAACCCAGTGAAAGTTCCTCTCATCCAGAAGGAGCTTGGCTACCTGTTGGACCACAAGATGATTGAGCCCTGTCAGAGCGAGTGGAGTTCTTCTGTCACTCTGGTCCCTAAGCCGGGTGGGTCACAGCGGCTTTGCATCGACTACAGACGTGTTAATCAGATCACCAAAACAGACACTTACCCTCTCCCTCGCGTGGAAGATTGCATAGATAAGATCGGAAAGGCTAGGTACATAAGTAAGTTTGATTTGTTAAAGGGATACTGACAAGTACCTATAACTGAACGTGCTAGGGAGATCTCATGTTTTGTAACACTAGGAAAGGCTTTTGCATGTTCTGTAATGCCGTATGGTATGAAGAATGCACCAGCCACATTTCAGAAGCTCATGAATGTTGTAACCGAGGGTTTGGCAGGGTGTGTTGTTTATATTGATGATGTATCTTATTACAGTAAGAAGTTCACTCCACCTCAAAAGAACTACTCAACTATTGAGAAAGAGCTTTTGGCCTTGATTTTGGGTTTACAGCATTTTTCATTTTATTTGTGTTCTGGTTTTGACCCCATAGTCATTTATACCGATCATAACCCACTGAAATTCCTTAGTAAGTTTAAAGATAAAAATCAGAGATTGACAAGATGGAGTCTACTTCTTCAGGAGTATTCATTAGACATACAACATGTCAAGGGGAAAGAAAATGTTATTGCAGGTTGCTTATCTAGACTTTAGACAGATTGTTTTAGAGTAATAAGAAATTTCCTTTGTAAATTTCTTTTTCTTTGTGGGGAGGTGTTACATAGCCTATGATTTCATCATCCTTTGTGTAATTTTAACGCACAGTATGCTGCATGTTTGATCACGAGCGTGTTCTGCCTCAGTCCCCCCCTTCTACCGTTATAGTAGAGTAAGTCGTCCTTTCTGTTGTTCAGTGCAGGATTGTCAGCTCTTTGTCCCCAATGGCTTCATTTGCACGTCCTTCTTACAAGTTGTATCAAGCTCTGCCGGCCCCCATATAATGAGCTCAGTCTCTACATTAATTGCCACTTAGATCTACTCCTCATTTTGTTCACATCTCTGTCCTCCCCTGTGCAGTTATTGTTGTGAGTGCTCAGGAAGTCTCCAACCATCTAGCAGCTGTGTAATTTGAGTATAACTGTTGTTGCATTTTTTCTTGTGCTGTGTAGCATAGGGTTAATTCTTAGGCCTAGTGAGTTTTTTTTTGTAATTTATGTAGGGTTCTTATTGTCAGCCATCATTAATGTTATTTTGTATCTGTAATAATTTATGTTGCATTAACTGAGCATTACCCAGGGTATTTTTCATTTTATCAGGGCTGACTTAGGTAAATTTACTCTTGCTAATTTCGTGTTAATAGAGGCTATTGCACTTAACCATATATTTAACCTGTTTTTTGCCATTACATTATCCTTATGAGTCCTGAATGTTTTGTTGTTAGTTTGAGCATTAAACTTTAACTTGTAATTTTACCTAACTCTTTGTTTTGAACCTGGAACTTTACGGGACAGTAGTGATTTTTAGTATTCTCACTTAAAGTGTACATTATCTTTCTCGGTTCCGTAACAACAGATATCCCTCTGGCATCCAACGCTCTCTTCATACTGTTCATCCATCCTATTCGTGGTCTCCCTCTCAGCCTTACACCTCTCACATCAGATCTAGTTATTTTTTTCACCAATCGCTCATTATCCATTCTCTCCATATGCCCAACCCATCGCAATACCCTCTGCTCAACTCGATCAGCTATCCCCCGAACAACTCCAGTTCTCCTTCGCACTTCATCATGTCGCACTCGATCCATACGCGTCTCCCTACACATACTCCTCAGACATCTCATCTCCATTACATTCAGACTTTTCTTCTCTGCTACACCCATATTCCATGTTTCAGCCCCATATATGGCAGTCGGTACCACAACACCCTCATACAGCCTTCTCTTTACATCCATTCTAAGCGAACGACATCTAAACTTTTTTTTTATTCCTCCCAGCACCTTTCCTACTTCATTCATTGTAAACTTCACTTCTGCATCTATTCTTCCATCCACAGCAACATGTGACCCCAGATACTTAAAACACTCTACCTCCTCAAGCAACTCACCATTCAAAACTATATTCATCCTCCTACCATCTACCAACCTTTTACACTTGATCACTTTACTCTTATTCTCATTTACTTTCAATTTCCTCCTTTCACACACCCTTCCAAACTCCTCTGCCAACTGTCTCAAGCTCTCCTCTGAATCAGCCACCAGTGCAGTATCATCTGCAAACAGCAGTTGCTTCAGATTCCACTCTCTACCATCAACATTCACCAGACTCAGACCTCCACCTAACATTCTGGCATTCACCTCCCTTACAACACCATTCATATAAATATTAAACAACCAAGGCGACATCACACATGCATACCACAGCCCCACTCTCACGGGAAACCAGTCACTCACAGTATTACCCACTCTTACACACGCTCTACTGTTTATATAAAAACTTTTCACCCCTTTTAGTAACCTACCATCAAGTCCATACAGTCTTAAAATAGTCCACAAAGCCTCCCTATCGATTCTATCATACGCTTTCTCTAAATCCATGAATGCCCAAAAACATCCTTGACTTTCGCTAAATACTTTTCACACACTTGTCTCACAACAAACACCTGATCCACGCATCCCTTTCCTCTCGTAAAGCCACACTGCTCATCACCAATCACTCCCTCTGTACCCTGTCTAACTCTCATAATTAACACTCTACCATAAACCTTACCTACAACACTCAACAGACTTATACCCCTAAAGCTAGTATATTCATACTTACGGGCCCAGGTTCAAATCCCGGCTGGGGCTGGGAACAGTTTAAGGATTTGAATTTCATTAAATCAGGCTTTCCTGATCTACCAGAAGACCCGCCAACATGTCGTAAAAATACCCCCGCTAATACCAATGCACCAGTCCTGTATGAGACAGCCTTAGCATGTATTCAATATGGACGGTGGGTGTTATCGCCGAAGTGGTGACATGTAGAGGTATATGGTATGTAGGAGGACTGCTGGGCCTTGATAGCAGGCTGTGAAGCCTGTGCCCAGAATCGGACACATTAAAAAAAAAAAAAAAAAAAAAAAAACTTATCACCCTTACCTTTATGCAATGCGACCACACAAGCACTTGCCCAGTCAGTTGGCACCATACCTTTCACAAAGCACACATTCAACAATCTTACTAACCAGTCAACAATAGTCTCTCCACCACACTTCAGGCATTCCACAGCACACCCATTCACACCTGCAGTTTTCCCTTTTTTCATCTCCTTTACTGCCTTCTCCACTTCCTCCTTCGTGATCAAAGAATCTTTCAACTCTCCCAACACATTTATTCCTTGCACCCCTTCATCTGCCACAATCTCAGCCTCCCTTCCCTGCTCTAAATTTAACAGTCTTTCATAATACTCTGCCCATCTCTTCCTTACTGCATTCATCTCAATTAACATCCTTCCATCCTCTCGTTTTACTCTCACTTCCTTCCCAGACTCTCCCTTTAGCACCCTTTTCACCTCCTTCCAAAACATTTTCTTATTCTGTTGAAAGTTCTCAGTCAACCGCCTACCTGATTTATGTTTTAGAAATTCTTACATCAGTTAACCATCTTTTTGTGTCTTTCATATCTTTTTTCTTGTTTTTATGTACCTGTAGGCATTTGTTTTTTGCCTGTACCTGACACACACACACACACACACACACACACACACACACACACACACACACACACACACACACACACACACACACACACACACACACACACACACACACACACACACACACGGTCATTACGACAATCGATCTTTCACATGCACCATTCTCCATACATCTATCCTTCCCCATTCGTACATAACCAGCATGGAGAAGAGATATTTCTTTCTGTCAGTCTCCTCCATTTGGATGCGATCACGTCCCCACAATAAACCTGACAAAGACTCCCACTCCATCCACCACATCAACACCCCATCACACTTCTAGAAACAAAAAAAAAAAAAAGGCCCACAACAGTTTTCATTTTTTGCCAAGCGATTAATATGTGATGCTGGGGACTGTGAAGCGCGTTGCCAATGTTCAGTCAATTATGTTTTGTTGATCCTCTCAGTGTGCAGCTTGTGCCAGAACTTTGTGTACAGTATTTAGTGCCCAGACAATCTTGATGGCATCTTTCATGACTCCCTAATCTGTTTATTACAAGGGGTCTCTCCAAAGCTGAACTAGTTCGTCTAGATGCCCAAGGACAGTATAGTTTGGTGACAGCAAAAGTACAACACAAAAGACGCCTCCAAAATGAAGAGATAAACTACTACTTTCCGTAACCACTTCAATAAATGGGTCTCTCGTTTAGGCTGAATAAAATCAACTGGGGGTAGGTAGAATAATTATAAAACACGTCTGTGTACTAGAGGGATAGATGAAGACTTTCTGGCCCCCTTTTATAGGTGATAGATAATGAATGAACTTATCTGAAGGCAGCAAGACTAAATCAAAATAGACGTCATTGTATCGTACAGAACCTGAAACAAAAAGACAAACGCAAACAAACGCGCAAAACCCCCCCCCCCTCCACACACATGAGCACACACGAGCGTGCAGGACAACACGCGCTTATCTTATATTCTAAAAACCACAACTAGGTAAACAAACAAACACACACACACACACACACACACACACACACACACACACACACATATGGACGCACTGAACCTTTCCTTATGAAACACACACACACACACACACACACACACACACACACACACACACACACACACACACACACACACATGGACTCGCTGAACCTTTCCTTATGAAACACACACACACACACACACACACACACACACACACACACACACACACACACACACGCGCACACACATTTGTTAGCAGCCAGCCAACACACACGCACCAAACTTTTAGATCTGTGGGCTGACTGGGATTAAGCCTCTTACGCCGCAGTTAATACTCATTGATTGGACATTTCCATTTTTGTTGCTCTCTCTCTCTCTCTCTCTCTCTCTCTCTCTCCAGTTAAATAAGCAAGAAGAACAATGCTTCCTCTCTATAAAGGTTCTACAACAACCACCCCGCCACACAACCACACATTCTTCTTGCCCCCCTGGTGGAGTGTAATTATCCGGTACTCGTGGTACCAGAAATCTTTGTTAGGCGGCTGCGTATTATTTCTGACATCACCTTTACACATAACCTTTCAACCAAACTAGCATCCTTAGCCACTCAACCACAACGAATCACAATACCACAGGAACCATGACTTACCCCCCTTGTGGAGTGATGGTTAATCATTTGGTCGTCGTGGTACCAAAGGACGTAGTTAGGCGGCTGTGTGTTGTCCCTCAGTACACACACCAGCCGTTGCCACGATCCCACCGCCTTGTACTTCTCAGGACCCCCTAGGATCTCATACGTCGCCTCTGTTGGGTGGCGGTAGGCATGGTTAGGTTAGGGCAGGGGTTAGGGAAGGGTAGGTTAGGTTTGGTCTAGAGAGAGGCTTGGGTTAGGTGATGGTTAGCTTCGTCAGGTAAGGTTTAGAAAGAGATGGGGTGGGTGATGGTAGACATAGCTAGGTTACGTCAGGTTTAGGGAGAGAGAGAGAGAAAGAGAGAGAGAGAGAGAGAGAGAGAGAGAGAGAGAGAGAGAGAGAGAGAGAGAGAGAGAGAGAGAGAGACTGGCGTTTGTGATGATCATGTTAGGATGATGTGGGGGAAAACGAGAAGGAAAAATAACAGTATTTACGTAAAGTTATCTAAGTTATCTGAATCTGAATTACTTCAGTCAGAAGAGAACACAGGAAAAATATTAAGGGATTTTTTTGCATTTCCCCACCAGGTAACTGATTCACTAATGTCAGCCAACTTCAAATTCACTGGTACATCTCACACTGACGCACTTCACACTCAACAATTCACACACTCATCACACTACCACACCTCATGCTGCCACAGTGAACACACACACACACACACACGCACACACACACACACACACACACACACACACACACACACACACACACACACACACACACACACCAAGAAAGACACATATGAACATACCTAGGACTCTGACGTTGCGAAGAGGCTGACTGGCGGGTGTGACGCCACTGACACTCGTACCTGATATGCACGTACCTGATATGCAATTGCCAGTCCTGTGCCGGGGGGGGGGGGGAGAAAAAGGGCCATATGATGTTAGAACCACCACTACATCATACCCACAAGAGGATACATTCTTCTCCCCTAGTATGCTGTGAGGATATAAATAAGGCAACAAGAGTAGGTGTAAGATTTAGGAGATGTGAGAGAAAGGCCCACGTGAGATCTTATTAAAGTTAGGTGGGAGAATGGTAAGGTGAAAGGGGAAAGGATGAAAGTAAAGAGAGGAAATATGGAAGAAATCAAGGGATCGTATGTGAAACTGGGTAAAATATGAGGAATTAAGGGATTGGAATCATCATCACCATTATCAACAACATCATTCCAACCATAGTTTCCGCCTATAAGTTACGGTACGGCGAAGGTAGATCCAAAAAGAAAAAAAAGAAAGAGAAAGAATATGAATTGGAGATCTAGCAAGCCTTATTACTTCATTTCGAAAAATACAGTTTATGTTAACCCCGTATTTAGAACACGGAAGAACGGTATTATTTATGTATTCTACTGTTTGCACTGCATTTTACGATATAACAATACGGTATACATTACAGCGCGGAGCTTCAATGGCGTGTTATGTGCCAGTTTGTGTGCTAATTCGTTTCCCCTCCTACCAATTATGCCAACCTAAAAAGCAAAAACCAACATCAATGGGACAATTCAAATCAGCTTGTAGCACAAAAAGCATGTGTTATTATGGCTGGCTACGTCGGTAATCATGTGCACTGAGCAGCTACATATTTTTTTTACTTGGTTTGCTTTTACCACTCCGAAGGTAATGCTTCCTATATTTATGCGTAAGGTTACCTCTTTTCATTTTTTTTCCTTCGTAGTTAATATTAGCTCCAGTTACGTTCACGGATAATTATTCGGGTACTTTACTTACTTACGGTACCTATGTATTTACTTATTTACATACATCTTACTCTGTGATACCCATTGCTCTACTTTCTCACTTAGATACATTTTACTGTTACACGGCGGTACGTACTTCTTTACTTCCTTCTTTACTTTGATCTTACTGATGATCATCGTGTTACTTTCTTACATCTTACTTACATCCTTACATTTTTGCTTACTCCTTACCTACTTACATAATTAATTACTTACATATTCCCTATTGATATTCACTCCAGTATTTACATTCTCCTGCTTGACATAACGGACCTGAAACCTCTCATCACTACTGTGCGCTTGTGATCCGACAGGCAGTAGGTGGTAGTCATGCCGTCTAATACACGACACCTGAAGGGAGAGAGAAAGAGAGGTTGGATCAGTTAGTAGCAGAGGTTGGATCACTCATTAATAAAGGCAGGATTAGTTAGTAGCGGAGGCAGAATATTCAGTAACAACGGTAGGATTGGTTGGTAAAACTTAGGGTGATGAAGAGAAGATTAATCAGCAGCAAAGGTAGGATCAGTCAGAAACATACGGTTAGTCAGTAAGAACGGTGGAATTAGTCAATAGCAAAGGTTGGATCAGTCAACAGCGAAGGTAGAATCAGTTAATAACAGTTAAAGGATTAAACAATGATAGGAACTGAATCAATAGTAGGAACAGTAGTAAAAGAAGTCGTGCCGTCTGATCCGCAAAATCTAAAGGTATATGTGTAGGGTGGATCAATTAATTTTAAAGACAAAGAAGAAACTGCAGGGATAGGATTAACTGAGGGATTAGGAACAGCAGAAGCAGTGGAAAATGTAGTCAAGCCGTCTATTTGACGATACCTCAGAGCACAGATGTAGGGAGGATCAGTAAGAAACACTCCATCAGTGTAAACCTTGCAGAGCGTCCTTTCTAAGTTGCATAAAATCTCTTGTCACTAGCAAGAACAAAATAAAACATGTCCTTTGGCTGAGAAGGTAAAAAATTTCTTGTATGTTATTATCATGTAACTATGGACGCAGTTTGTATTATTATTACACAGGACACCACAAGTGTTATGTACAGTACGTTGTACTCAAATGTTAAGGAAGAGATGTCAGAAAGTATCCTAAGCTCCTTTATTCTTCCTCTTCCCTCCTTCTTCTCCTTCTCTATTTGCTCCACAACCTCCTACCTCTTTCCTTCTCCCCCTCCTCTTCCTTCTCTTACTCCTCCCTTTCCATCTCTTCACTTCCATTTCCAGCTACCCTCCCTTTCCTCACTTTCTTTTCCTCCTCTTCCTTCTTTCCTATCTTTCTCTTCCTCCTTCTTCAAACTCCCTTCTCCCCGTCTTCCTAGTTTCCCTTCTCCTTCCTCCTCCTCTCCAAGTCCATTAAGTAATTCAAACACTCAATTACAAGTTACATGAGCGTAGTTACCTGTCCGTCGCTAAGTTGAAGGAGACCAAATGATTAAAGAATAAGGTTTTATCAATTTGACTGGCCTAGTATTTATCTACGTTGAAAACATTCGTCAGGAGTTAGTGAGAATTGATAATACGATCCTAATTCTACCCTTTCACCTACCCACCCCCTCTCCCCTCACCTATCTACACCTTTCACCTATCCCGCCACCCCTCACCAACCCCCCCAACCCTCGCCTACCCATCCTTACCCCTCACCCATATCCCCCCCTTTTTTTTTTTATTTTTTTTTTTATGCGAGGAAGAAGGAACCAAAGGCCATGAGCCCGCAGTAACAGCTCCCTCCAAGAGAAAAACAAAATACAATAGAGAGCCAAATTCAAGATCCGATCATTTTGAGATGCCTGGACACACTGCGTTTGAAAGACTGGAGATCATAGGCAGCAGGAAATACAGACAGAGGGAGACAGTTCCAGAGCAGACCTGTTGCATAAATGAAAGACTGGGAGTAACGGTTAACTCTTGCATTAGAGAGTTGGACAGAAAAGGGATGAGAGTTTGCTGCCAGACTGGTGCTACGCGCCCGTCGAAGAGGTGGAGGAATGCAAGCAGACAGTTCAGAGGAGCAGTGACCATTAAAGTAGCGATAGAAAAGAGATAAAGATGCAACAGTGCGGCGAAGAGACAGAGGTTGAAGGGAGTCAGTAAGAGGAGGAGAGTTAATGAGACGAAAAGCCTTTGACTCCACCCTATTGAGAAGAGCTGTATGTGGGGAGCCTCCCCACACATGAGAGTTGTACTCCACACAGGGGCGGATAAAACCCCTGTATAGAGTCAACAATTGTGCAGGGGTAAAGAAAGAGTGGAGTCGGCTTAGCACACCCAATCTCTTGGAAGCAGATTTTACAAGAGAGGTAATATGATCTTTCCAAGATAAGTCCCGAGTAAATGAAACCCCAAGCATGTTCAAGGATGATGCAGGATTAAGCTGAATATTATTAAACATTAGTGGGTATACCTGTGGAAGGTTTTGTCGGGTTGATAGGTGTAAGAACTGAGTCTTAGATGCATTAAAGACAACCATATTATTTTTACCCCAGTCAGAAATACGAGCCAAGTCAGACATTAGGTGTGCCATAGCCTCATCCCTTGTTTGTTGAACTAACTGTTGAGATGGGCGTTGCGGGAACCGAACGAAAAGGTGAAGGGTGGAGTCATCAGCGAATGAGTGGATAGGGTTAGATGTACAGCTTAGAAGATCATTGATGAATAAAAGGAATTTCTAGGCATGACACCAGACGGGGAATTTGGAGATGTGGTGTGAGATCGTCTTTAAGTTAAATAAACTGTCTGTCGGAGACAAGAATAAGGTTTAACCCCTTTATTGTATTGTGAATGCTATTTTTGCCATACTCGTATGCGGATTTTTTTTTTCCCGCTTTTATATAAACTTTTCCTACTTGGGTTAGATATGTTCCTTATAGACTTCTTCGCTACTAAGGGACTCGCCTGAATAAAACGTTCAAGTAGCAGCAAGAAAAACATTCCTGGCCTAAAAGAGTTAAGAACCTTATGCTTAAAGACTTAAAGGGCGTCTTCAGAAAGAATAGTTGCTTTCGTATAAATCACTTCCCTGCCTGTTCCCTGAGACTGGATAGATCTAAACTTAATATAATCTGCGGGTGATAGCGTGTATTTTAATAATTTATGAAGCGATTTTGTACTGAAGGAGATACTGGATGCTTTTTTTTTTTTTTTTTTTTTTTTTAATTGAGAACCTACTTCTTCCTTTGCCTTTATCATTCTTTTTCTGTGCCTGCCCTCCTCTCTTCCTATTTCTCCCATCTTTCCTGTCACTTCTTATTGCTTTTCATTCCTTTACAGGTGGCTTTATATTGAGTGACAAGCCAAATGGTTTCCTGTAAGCCAAGAAACCATTTACAACGCTGGGTGGTAACTACTCGTATATAACCAAACCATACGTGCTCCCTACGTGTCAGCAAGTGGGTTGGTGGAGGGTTAGTGCCCCTCCCCGTAAAATAAATAACTCAAAGTCAAACGGCCACCCCTTACGAGATTATGGCATCTGGAATAGATAGATAAATAGAGTTTAGTCGCCTGGTATTAGCCAAAATATAACATTCAGACGCTAGTCAAAGTAAAATAAATGAGTCTCCAGCTGTAACTTAAGGATTGATCTTGGCTATTAGATATACCGTGCTTCCTGCCTTCTTTTCATGAAGCGTAGAAAGTTTACACCAGTTGACCCCGGCGTGTCCACCTTGGTTCACGGTTTCCCCCTTCGAATCCTCCGAATGACTCTGACACTCGACATGGAATTTCATGATTTCCAACGTGATACTGAATCACCAAGGAGCTCTCTATCTCAGCCCAGGCCGTCGCAGCGCCTCATGAGACGCTCTTCCAAGCGACGTCGTAAAGCAGCACTGGTATGTGTCGTAACCTCCTGGTGTAGGAAAGGCAGGAGGTAGGGTATGACGCCCCCCTCGTGTCCTTTAGCATGTGGAGCAACACTCACACGCCAGTGAAGATAAAGCTGAGATGATCTATAAAGCCAGTATACTGAACAAGGGTTTTGCATTAGAGTATGGTAAAGGGTGTGATGGACAGAGGCTAAACTATAGTAATGAACAGTAAGAACGAAGAAAGTGCTTTTTCCCTTAATATTCCAGCACATAAGCTTGAAAATAAAGCTGAGATGTTCCATAGGGTTATGCATGAACGTACTGCAGGGGCGTGATGGAAGGGAGGATAAAGTAAGCAGGGAATGGTGATATGGTATTTATTTCCCTTAATTTAAACTAGAGCAACACCCACACATGCCTGAAGGTAAAGCTGATATGTCCAATAGAGTTTAAAGTAAAAGTATGGCGGGGGTGTGGACAGATAGTGACGATCTGTACGTACAGGACAAATTATACAGTATGTGCAATAAACAGACTATGCCGCCCCCTCATGTCCTTTAGCATATAGAGCAACACACACACACACACACACACACACACACACACACACACACACACACACACACACACACACACACACACACACACACACACACACACACACACACACGACGGTGATAAAGTTTACGTACCGTAAAAGTATAATAGGGGTATAACTGTAATGAAGGACATGCTATATATAAACAGGATGGGGTACACGTTCCCTTATGTCCTCTCCTTAGCTTACAGATCAACACACATATAACGGTACGCCTGGAGACGAAGCGTGGGCGTCCCTTATGATCATTAATATATGCATACAAGTGAAAGGGAGTGAAGTCCAGGAGTTTGGTGAGATGTTGCACGAAATAATGGAAATAATATGAACGGACATGGAGCAATAAAGAATGTACAATTGATGACATAAATGCTGATGTGCCTCATAACGCTAGTTATGATAGTGAGCACTGTATGTTGAAATCTAATGGTCTTCTTCGGAACTCAACAATCTTTTTATGATATTGTGTATGAGTTTCATAAATGTTCGGCTAGTAATTGCAGCGATTTTCTTGTCATCAACTGTACGTGAATTAATAATGAACGGACCCAACAATATATGCTTGGAAATAGAATCGGTATTGACTTTCCTTCCATGTCATGTTTCTTTTATGCAATCATGAAAGAACTCAAAACATAGCAGCCTGCAAAATGTGTCCTTGCAATCAATGTTAATCAGTGAAAAAAAAATCAAGATCCGTTCATATCGAGGTGGCACACACACTTTGTTTAAGTGGAGGTCATAGGCAGTGAGAATACAAGGCTGAGAAAGGAAGACAGTCATCAATGAATATATAAGAAAATTTAGCATCTATATGTCAGAAAATTTTGCATACATGTTCAGTGAGGCTTCCCATTTAACATGTTACTGCACACTGTGTTCCAGAAAGAGAGGAGTGAATAGTTTTCAGCTGTTCAGTACGGTAGAATCCGAAATTTAGGACGCATGACTTACTCGATTCTAAACTTGTGGGCGATAAGCAGTACGCTAAGCACTTTCCTGAAATGTCCAGATGCAACAGCTTTGGACGAAGAGAGATAAGTATGGCAACCATATGATAAGACAGTAAGGTACACCATAGCCAAGAACACTAAGATATGGTGATACAATAGAGTTTTGTGAGGTTTTAATAATGCAGGGTTAGGAGCAAGAGGTGAAGTAGAAAAGAACAGGAACTGTCTGTTTATCATTCTGTCCTTCACCTCCAGTCATTCACCACGCAGCTTATCCAGGTGTATGGAAATGATCGGATCTAAAACACTGTCTTGCTTTTTCGTTCAGATTTAACTAGAAGGAAACAGGCGCACGTTTCTCGCCTTCAGTGATTTCTATTGTTCATGAAAAAGTATGAAAGACTGAAATAAGAACTATACAATTAGATGGAGATCCTTGAAGACACTAGACATCCCAGACCTCAAGTGGGTGCTTCTTCCGCTATAAAAAAAAAAATACTGTTAATAATCCCCTGATCACCCAAGACACACTTCCTCCCAGGTCCAGTACCTCATCAGAAACTAATCTCATTTTTTTTTTTTACTGCGAGGAAGAAGGAACCAAAGGCCATGAGCCTTTACTGATACGAAGGAGGAAGGGGAGGTGGAAAGAGGTGAAAGAGAGAAGGATACAGAAAAGACGAAAGGAGACTGATAAACCAATAGTGATAAACGTATGGGAAAAAGTATGATGCCGTTGGTTGCGAAGTTTAGACCAAAACAATATACAGATATATATATATATATATATATATATATATATATATATATATATATATATATATATATATATTCCTTCCATCCTCTTCTGTCTTTCTTTCCTTCATTCTTTCCTCATGCTTCTGCCTGCAGGTGACTTTACACTCCCTCTTCTGTCTTCCTTTCCTTCATTCTTTCCTTTTCCTTCTCTCTGTGGGTGACTCTACACTCAGTGACAATCCAAATGGTTTCCTGTACACCAGGGATGAGTGAGGCTACTCACTCTCATCTTAAATGTCGGGACCAACTTGCCTAGCCCCGGGCTCCTACGTTCCTCATGGGGCGATGTAGGATTGGATGATGTTGATAATATATATATATATATATATATATATATATATATATATATATATATATATATATATATATATATATATATATATATATATATATATATATATATATATATAGTGTACATGCAGAGAGAGAGAGAGAGAGAGAGATGAGAGAAAGGACTGGAAAGAGGGAAGAAGCGGCAGTATCAAAGGACTTAATGAAGCTGAGGAGAGGAAGAGAAAGAAGAGACATGAGAGGAGCGAGAAGTGAAAAGAGAGGGAGGAGAGGAGAGGGGAGGGGGAAAAGGAGGCAAGGGGAGGAGAGGCTAGGGGAGGGGGAAAAGGGGGCAAGGAGAGGAGAGGCTAGGGGAGAGGAGAGAAGAGGCGGAGGTACTCATACCAAAGGAGGAGGAAAGGGGAACTAATGAACGTGTAAAGGGAAACAGAGGACACAAAGAGGAAAGAAAACAATGGAAGAGAAACAGAATGGAGACAAGGCAGAGAGGGAGGAGAGAAAGAGGGTAACCAGAGGGAAAACAGAGTAAGGGGAGACAGACACAGGGAAAACAGGGTAGATACAGAGAGAAGTCAGAGAAATTGAGAGGGAAATCACGGAAGAGAGACAGGGAGGGTAGATCAAGAGAAAGGGGACATAGAAAAATGAAATGGAGGAGACACAAAGTAGACTGAAGAAACAGAGGAGAGAGGGAGAAAGGAGAGACAGGAAGGATGATAAAAAGAGTGGAAACAGAGAAAGGAAACGGAGGAGGGACAATAAGTGACGACCCAGAGGAAGGAAAGAGAGAGAGAGAATAGGGACAGTGAAAAAGGATGCAATGGAGTTACAAAGCAAAATGAATATACAGAAGAGATGTAGTGAAAAGGAAGACATAGAAACACAGGATAGGAAATAAAAAAATAATGGAAACAAAGATAGGAAATAGGAGACAGTCAAGTGACGAGACTGAAGTTGGGGAAGAGAAAGAAAGAGGATAATGGGAAAGGAAACAAAACATAGTGACGGACGAGATACAGAAAAAAGAGGAGACAGAGACAGGGGAGAAGCAGAATGAAGAGACAGAAGATACAGAGAAAGGGAGACAGAAACAGGGGAGAAGTAGAATGAAGAGATAAAAGATACAGAGAAAGGGGAGACAGAGGGAGGGTACAAAGACAGTAGGGAGGCAAAGAGAACAACAGGGAGGATGAAGGGACGTAAAGGACAACCTGGATGGACCACTGAGGCTGGCTAAAATATATTATGCCTCTCTCAGCCAGACTTCACTCATGAGCACGCAATTAAAGTCAAACAAAACAATCTGGGGACATCAAAGGTGTATCCTCGACTGAAGAACAAACCTCAATCAATAACAAAAATCTAAGTAGAAAGAGAAAATAATGGAGGAGTCAAGAAGCACAAAAAATGAAACAGACAAGTGGGAGACAAAAGCTTCAAAGCCAAACCAAGAGGAAAAATACACTTGAATATTTAAATTTCCACTGATGAACACTTTCTCTTGGTAGGATTAAAAATATAATCGTGTCAATAAACTTAGTGCAAAGGATCCCCAAACTAAATAAAATAAACACACACACACACACACACACACACACACACACACACACACAAATTACACCGCTCGCTGGTGCAGTGGTAATGTTCTCGCTTGCCATCTGGTAAACGGGAGTTCGCGCCTCGCTCAGGTTGCGAAAAGTTTCACTGACGAAGTGGGTGGTTACTGTCCCCCTTGAGCAAGGGGACGGGTGTGTGGGTGTGTGAAGAACAAAAAAAAAAAAAGAGAGAGAGGGGGGGGGAGAGAGACCACATTGTCTTCTGTATTCAAATAAAAAAAGACATTGTTTATACCCCAGGAATTCCTATGATAACAAAAACGAAGTAAAGTGAATATAAACACGAGAAATAAAACGATAGAAAACTTCAGATCTTACCAACCAGGAGGATATAAAAAGGAAAGCAAAATAAAAACCATAAAATCTATCAGACACGACCGAAGATGACTATTATTCTGTTATTTTACTTTTCACATTACACTTTATCCTTCTCGTGTATTTTATTTTTGCCTTTAATATCGTCAATGCATCACTGACATACAGTAGCAGAGTGAATGAATCTGTAGAATAAACCGCTTAGGAACAGGTGTTAAAGCAGCCCCACGTCACCTACAACACGTCTTTGTCTCACGAGTCTACAGGAAAGTCAATAAGTTCGATCAAAGGGCAAGGAGTGAAAAAGACGATTGAATTTATTTCTCTCTCTCTCTCTCTCTCTCTCTCTCTCTCTCTCTCTTTGTTACTGATACCGTTTTAATGACGTGTGTGTGTGTGTGTGTGTGTGTGTGTGTGTGTGTGTGTGTGTGTAACTAAGGAGGAATGCACCCAAACATTTCCCCATACTTCACACCGCTAACAAACATAAGGATACTGAGGAATACTGCCTAGAATAAATCGCTAAGAATGAGGCGTAACGAAATCTTAAATGTCTCAGTTTCACGAATCTGCAAGAGAGCCGAAAGTCCGATCAAAGGGCAGGGAGAGAAGAGGAGCAGGTAAGAGAGTGTGTTTGTGAGCCCGTGTTTCTTTCCGCCCGATAGCACACACCGAGGCGGATGAAGTAGGGTCTTGATAACTGCCGACGGGATGGGGGTAGAGCAGGATAGGACTGGGGAAGATGCTGGAAATACTGTAGCTGTTAAGATATTTGTGTTGCCAAATCCAGAGCCATAAATGCCGCTAAACATGCTGTCAAAAGTGGCTGATTCTTTTTGACAAGGGGACAAGTTTGGGGGTAGGGTAGGATAGGATTGGTGAAGTTACTGGAAATACTGAAGTTGTTAAAATATCTGTGTTGCTATATCCAGAGCCACAAACACCGCTAAAGTTGCTCTCAAAAGTGGATGATCCTTTTTGACATGTGGACGAGTCGAGTGTGAGGGATGAACTAGGCAGAGCTTGAATTTTTTATTTTCTGAACGTTCTGTGTAGCCCGAAACGTTACAGGAAGTAAAGAATTCCAGCTCCATCCTGTTTAGCCCATCCAACTTGCTCCCAAAATCTTCTAGAATGGCACTAAATACAAAAATCTCCAGAAGATAGCTAGAAAAGGACCAAAAATCATTGGAAACATCGCTAAGAAAATCTAGACAGTAGTCTGATTTCTTGAAGTCAAACGTTAAAAATTGCAGCTGAATAGACGTTAGAATCCAAAGATATTGCGGGAAAAAAGCGCAATTGTTTTTCCCATAATAAGAAATATAAATGTCCCTCGAGAGAAGGATGATGTTTACTGGCACTAAGGTCTGCACCATCAGCTTCGTCGGTAAACAGAAAGTAGCCTACGGGACTGTATACTCGTTTTTCTCTAACATTGTCAAGAATTACCATCTCCCCTTTAATACTGTTGTGATGAGATTAACTGTAGAATATGGTGCGAGTCACGAAGAAGTGCTTTGACAGAGCTGTAAATTGTCCTTTTCTCCCACTGAGCAATGTGAAATAAACTGCAAATGAAAATTCAGACCAAGTTAGGGCGAGAAAACATAGTAAATTTTAGGTTTCCCGAGATATAAGTCCTGTGCTGTCGTTTTAATTTTGCCATTGCCACCTTCCAAAAATTATGATTTACCCCATTCCAAGGCAGGAAAAGCGAGACCTTGAAGACTCCGTCGATGGGGAGGGGGAAGAGGGGAGGGGAGGGGGAAGAGGAGGGAAGGGGGAAGAGGAAGGGGAAGGGGGGGAGGAGGGGGGAGTTCATATTGGCGTCTGGGAAGTTGTAGGAAATATTCGAATCGTCTGAAATGTCCCTCATGAGTTTGGGTAAGTCCTCGTCATTCACGGTTATGTTATTAAAACTGAGTGAGCAAATGTGTATGGGAGGAGTCATGAGAACCTGAAAGTGTTAATACGGCCATCATTAACCCTCTCATGGTCAGGGCAACTCTAATATTTAATTCCAACTAACGTCAGACGACTTTATTCATCCGAGGGTGAGTCACAGGAGCCTGAGTGCTAAGCAAGCTCCGTAACACCTCTTCCTAAACCATTCATTTTGCTTATAACACCTTGCTGTCCTCTTCTGTGATACTTAAATCATTCTCATATCATAATACACTACATACACAAATAAATAGCTCAGGAAGAGGTGCTAGGGACCTCTTTAAGCAGCGACAATACAGGCCCTGACCTTGCTATCTCTCGACGATTATATGCAGCGTAGATCTATACTTCCTTCTCTTCAAGCTGGATGGAGAATTGCGTCCTCTTGTCAATTTCCCTTAGGTCAGAGGCAGAAAAGGATAATACTATAACCCTGCGTCGTGTCCATAGCACTTTTTCGTGACTAGCACCATATGTTAGTGCTAAACTTTACAGCTCACCATTCAATATGGAAAGAAACAAATTTTATATCCAGTTAAAGTCAACGGAAACAGCAAGACCTTGAAAGTTTCTCTGACGGGATGTACGAGGAGGAGGAGGAAGAGGAAGAGGAGGAGGAAGAGGAGGAGGAGGAAGAGGGGGAGGAGGAAGAGGAGGAGGAGGCTCATGTTGGCGTCTGCTGGAAGTTATCGGAAATACTGAGTTGATAAAAAAATGCCCCTCTTGAATTGGAGCTAAGTTTTCATTGAAGGCCTATTTTGAGTGGCCCGTGAGATCTCGTAACACCCCTTCATTAGCGGTTTGGTCGGCACAGTACACCTCAGTATCTATACGCTGTTGAGAAAGCTGTATCCATATTACAAAGGCTTAAATAAAACACAGGAATAGTTTAGGGCGTAGACTAAAAAGTAAATCGTCAAGAAGAACGTGCTTTGGTTTGCTTCCTAGTGTGCGGCCTTGAGAGTTGGTGTTGGAAAACGAGGAGGAGGAGGAGGAGGAGGAGGAGGAAGAGGAGGAGGAGGAGGAAAAAAAAGGAGGAAGAGGAAAAAGGAAAGAAGAAACAGAAATTGAAGAGGAAGACAGAAACAGTCAAAGGGCCACATCATTAACCCCCTGAACTCGATGACGATTTTTTCTTAGCTTATCGTAACCAAACGTAATGCGGTGTTTTGACACTCTCTCTCTCTCTCTCTCTCTCTCTCTCTCGTATTGCTTGCCTCCCTCTGCATTTGCGTAATTTTCTCCTTCCCTATTCTGCTTTCTCGCTTTAAGGTCTCCCATTCAGTGCTCCCCTTTCCCCTTTACTCGTTCTCTTTCCAACCTTCTGTGTGTGTGTGTGTGTGTGTGTGTGTAAGGAGACAAGAGACGGAAGCGGTAACAAGTGGAAGATGAATAAATCAAAGCGTATAAGGAGGTAGGGGAGATACGGTGATGAAAGCAGAAGTAGACGAAGACAGAATGAAAGGATGGAGAGAGAATCTAAGACATTTCAGAGAGAGAGAGAGAGAGAGAGAGAGAGAGAGAGATGCTTAGGAAAACAATAGCTCGCTAGGAATGAAAAGGGAAAACTTGTAATGAAATGTCACTCACATTGCCATACTTCTGAACGTACAAGAGAAGGCGACCAGTTTTAACGAAAACACACACACACACACACACACACACACACACACACACACACATATCGGGAATTTTTGAACTATTTCCTAATTTGCCCTACGGTATTTCAGACTATACAATTAATTCCATGGTGTGTGTTTACTTATAGACTCGAACACAAAAATACGCTTTTAAATATCCAGACTCTCTCTCTCTCTCTCTCTCTCTCTCTCTCTCTCTCTCTCTCTCTCTCTCTCTCTCTCACCCATCAAAAACTTTTGTCTTTATTCCCTGTCTCCTAATCTGATCCTTCCCTTAGTTTTCCACTTAATTTTCTTTTATTATCTTTGTCATACGTTCCCCTCCCCATAAATTTTCTTTTATCTCTGTTTTTCCTCTTTATTTTTGCATTGGTATTTTGTTTCCATTCTTCGTTCTACCCTTTCCTTTTATCTCTTTTGCTTTTGTTTCTCTGTCTCTGTGTTCTGCTTCCTCCCTTCCTTTTTGCAATATTTTCTCTCATCCCATTTTCTTTTGTGTTCTTTTCCTTTATGTTCCAATGTTCTCTTTCTTCCATAATTTTTCTTATTCTTTCTCTTCGATTTTCCTTCTCATGTCTTTATTCCCCATCTTCTTACCATGTCGTCCTATCCGTCTTGTCTATTTTCCTCCTATTTTCCTTCTTTCTTGAATTTACCTCTTCATCCAAAAGTCTCTTACTCTTACCCTGCTTTCCTGCCCTCCTCTCGCCTCTCATTTCCTTCCCTTCCCTACTGCCATTCTCTTCTCCCTGTCTGTCCTCAGAACCAAGAATTCTTTCACTCTTACCCTGCATTCTTACCCTCCTCCCACCTCCCTCCCCCCTCATTTTCACCTCCCATATTCTCTTATCTCACCTTTCTTCACTCTTTCCTCCCCCCTCCATTCTCTCCTCCCTCTCTTTCCTCCTCACCCAGGATTCCTCCACATATCCTCTCCATCCTGCCCTTCCACGACAGGCTTATCACAGGTACAAAAAGTGCAGGTGAAGGAGTCTAATTCTCCCCTGATGAAACGCCTTCAGGTAGAGATGCAGCCATTATTTTGTGTGAGCTTAGGACAAATGACACTTACCTTTTGGCCATTATTATTATTATTATTATTATCATTATTGTTGTTGTTGTTTTGTTATTATTATTATTATTACTGCACAGAAGCAGAAACAGGAAAACACAACTCAGGAGAAACTGTTGCCTACACCACCACCACCACCATCATCATCATCATTGTCTAGTAATACAAACGATGAGGCTGCGATCCAGAAAAACGATTACGGAAAATACAGTTCCAGCAGAGTTGTTATGCAGTGAAATGGACCATACATGGGTTCCCTCATCATCCCGCCATAATGCAGCCAATCAGGGCGCAAATTATGACCGCCCATTTTTCTTCCCAATGTCGCGTTGCATCACATGCGCTGGAAATGGAATATTTTGGAAGACTGATGTTCTATGGGGAAATGATGATGGATTAGTTTTCTTTTTAAATTATTTGCTGAGTTGTAATTTCTTTCTGACGATTTTTTGTAGTTAGTAATTTATTTTCATTTTCGGTCTATGCACATTTCTGGTCTTTTCCACAAGGGTCTAGGTTAGGTCAGTTTTTTTTTTCTTTTTATGCGAGGAAGAAGGAACCAAAGGCCATGAGCCCGCAGTAACAGTTCCCTCCAAGAGAAAAACAAAATACAATATAGAGCCAAATTCAAGATCCGATCATTTTGAGATGCCTGGACACACTGCGTTTGAAAGACTGGAGATCATAGGCAGCAGGAAATACAGACAGAGGGAGACAGTTCCAGAGCTGACCTGTTGCATAAATGAAAGACTGGGAGTAACGGTTAACTCTTGCATTAGAGAGTTGGACAGAAAAGGGATGAGAGTTTGCTGCCAGACGGGTGCTACGCGCCCGTCGTAGAGGTGGAGGAATGCAAGCAGACAGTTCAGAGGAGCAGTGACCATTAAAGTAGCGATAGAAAAGAGATAAAGATGCAACAGTGCGGCGAAGAGACAGAGGTTGAAGGGAGTCAGTAAGAGGAGGAGAGTTAATGAGACGAAAAGCCTTTGACTCCACCCTATTGGGTAAGGTTAGAGGCTGTTCTTCAGTTAATGTTCCTATATCCTGCCCAACCCGTTTTTAATAATAGTTAATAGATATTATGATGATGATGATGATGATGAAAATGATGATGATGATGATGGTGATGATAATGAAGAGGATGAGGATGATTCATTGCCATACATTCGTGTCAAAAAGAGAACGGGGCGTGAATAATTCTGTGCCTGGCCATTGCTAGCACATCACTTAATTTTGACCTTAACCTGTGCGTGGGATTTACGAGGCGGAGTCACGCAGCGCCTGGGTATAGCAGTCTTATTGAGGAATCAATTAGAAAATAAACTTACATGTATATTCAAACTGTCTGGCATGTTGCGATGGTCTTTAATATATCCTATCTATCTATCTACCTATCCATAACTTTAGATAGATAGATATTGCTAATAATGACATTACACCAAACGTCACACCTGGTATAAAAAGTCATGAGGGTGCCAGCCACTCAGGTCCTCCAATATCTTACTTTGGTTTTAAGAGGTAAGAGAATGTAAGCTTGGAAAGTGCCTGGAGCCTGGGCCAGTGTATTTGTTTTTGTTGATGCTAATATTCTCGGTCAGAATCAGTGGTAGGCCGGGACTCTTCTTTGTCTGTTTTTAGCATCGTCACACTCGGCAATAGCGATATCTGTTTATTTGGACGCTTATCTCTCTCTCTCTCTCTCTCTCTTTCTCTCTCTCTCTCACACATATTCACTACGATAACGTTCCATACACTCGTATCTGTATTTAATTTCTTCCTTTAAGAAAATATTCTACCCAGCTTAAAGGTCACCTCTCTCAATCAAATGTACATTCGTCTGAACCCCACAGTGGGATGACGTCTTTAAACATTTATTCTTGTTACTTGTCACGAGTTATTTTCCTTCCAGCTTACGGGGATGACCTCTGAATTGATTATATACAGTCCCCATTAGCCTCTGAAGGTATATGACGGCTGTTTATAATTTCATTCTGGCTTCCCCCCAACGTTATTATTCAGCACAGGACTGAACTTTCAATAGAACAGTTGTAAACACTATCAGGCATTCCAGTTTATTTCCTTTTTTTCCGAGGATGAAGGAACCAAAGGCTACAGGTCCACACTATTGTTCCATCCACGAAAAATAGAAAACATCAGAGAGCCAAATTCAAGACCCGTTCATTTCGAGATGTCAGGACACATTGCATTTACAACAGGACTTCCTTTTATTCATACCTGCTATCACCCGACTACTTTATCTAGCCAAGAAGCGCTCATCGGTATTCAAAAGACTAATGCATACTCTCTATTAACCCTCATTTCCCACCCACCAGCGATTTTGATTCACCTCGTATATTTGCGTGTGGCCTGTGGTAGTGAATCGGTTAAATAATTGCCTCTAACAAAACACAGGCTATTTTTTTCCCTTACATTTTACCGCTGTAATGAATCTTCATTGGTCACGGTGGTAAATTGTGTTTATTAGGCCTACATTTTGTGGTTTTCGTGAATTTAGTGTTTAATGCTTCCCGATTTGTGATAATTTCTCTGCCTGCTCTACTACTTCGCTGCCTATTTCTGTGTACATGGCTATTACCTAGCCTCGATCTGCATTTACACACACACACACACACACACACACACACACACACACACACACACACACACACACACACACACACACACACACACACACACACACTGCATCTATATACGCGTAATAGCAAGTATGTGCAGTATTTGTAGTGTAAACCTTCATACACACTAACAATTTGAGTCTCTCTTTGAATTTCTCCCACGCTCTCTTGGAGGGACGCACACAGCAGGCCAAGAACCATTGTTTAATCCCTTTACCTTCAATGTTGTATTTCTAAGATTACTTTCGCTAGCATGGGACAATTTTATTTATTTTCAGAGAGACTTTGCTCACTGGGAAGGTCACACTGAGCCTTCATTAATCATTTTACTAAACGGCGTGTTCTCTAGGCTGAATAAATTGCCTGAAAGTATAAAGAATAAAGCAAAAGATTAAGTCACCGGATTCAAAGAGTTAGCAGAGCAGGTCCTCACATACACATTTCATCTAGGTTAACGCAGGAAAATTTTGCTTGGCTAAGCTAATCCTCTGTCCCCTCAAAGGTTAATTGGTTATTTCCCTTCGAACCTGCCCATTTCCCGGCCTATCTGCCTGCCTGTCTATCTGCCTGCCTACCCGTCCATTTCCTTGCCTACCCCCCCCATTGCCTTGCCTACCCGGCCATTTCCAGGCTTACCTGCCCGTATCCCGGTCTGTCTGCTCATCTGTCTGTCTGTCTACTTATCTGCTTGATTTCCTTCCCATTTTCCTACTTACCTGCTCGCTTCTGTGCCTACAAGCCCATTTTCCTGCCAATGTGTCTCCCTCACTCTCTGCCTGTCCACCCATTTCCTTGTCTACGTACCTGCCTCACTGTCTGCCTGTCTTCCCATTTCCAAGCTCACCTGTCCATTTCCCTGCCTATCTGCCTGCCTGTCCTAATACATGAATTCCTGCCTGCCTAACTATCTGCCTGCTTGCCTGTCTGCCTGCCTCTCTCTGATTGGATTTTGCCCATGGAACAAAGCCATGTGTACCGGTGCGTCGCTCGGCCGGATGCTCATCATTATTTTCAACTCTTACGAGGGAACGAGTGCTGGGGTAGACACACACACACACACACACACACACACACACACACACACACACACACACACACATGAAACAGACGTACCGTATATATACTCATGCTCCCTTCCCCACACACAAGCATACACATAAACACAAGCGCATATAAGGTACACCCATTCAGACATAAACGCATTCACACACGCACATGTATATGTACACATATGCATACGCATGCATCTACACAGAATAGGTACATACAGATGCACAGAGAGAGAGAGAGAGAGAGAGAGAGAGAGAGAGAGAATGTCAGCGCTGGTAGGAAAGTAATATTTTTAGGTTCACACCAACTTTCACCTTTTCTCTCTCTATAAAAAAAAAAAAAAAATCCTATGCACTTTCTGGCTCAATAACTCTAGATCTACGTATAAAAAAACAAAATCTGGAACTTGCCTTTAGAAGTAGGTTTATTTATACTTTCAGACAACTATATTGTAAGCAAATCCATCCTGCCTTAAGCCCCTAATAACTGTGACGTTGTGTTTCGTGTATGTTGCCTTCAGACGATTTTATTTAGCTCTGGAGAGATTGTTTTAGCAGGAGTCAGAGATTGTTTTAGCAGGAGCCTTTACTATCCTCAATTTAAACAGTCTGGAAATATCAAGAATTTACTGAAACAAAAGGACGTAACTTTGATTCATGGTTTTGAAATAATTATCACATCTAATAATTTTCTGTAAATCTGTGTACTCAATCTCAGTTAAATAAAATCACAGAATATTAGTTGAAAGATAATACTAATCTCGACTTTGAGAGGATTGCTATTAACAGTATTTACACTTTCATGTTGTTAAACTCGCTCGCACTTAAATAAACTTGTTAATGTTACGTGAAATAAAGTAGTGCAGAGAATGCGATAACAATAAGGTTAAAACCGTCATAACCACCTTCAGTACCATTATTACTATCACTATTATCCTTTCTATTTTAAATAATCACCTGTCCATTTACCATAGCCACCTTCATCATTCTAATTACACTCATTAACACCACTATCACAAATTTCATTTCACCAACCTCATTTAAAGTGCTGTGAACCACTTCCTCATTACCTTCGCTGTCTTAATTAAAATCATTATTATCATTCCACTCAAAACAACCACTACCTCGACCGCCATTACTCTCATTTAACTGTTTAGCATTATAATCACCTGCATCATTAACACTCTGTCTCCTTTAATTCACTCTCAGATAGAAAAAAAATCGTCAGGGGGTTACCTGGAAGAAAATACCTGAGTTGTCCCGGCCGTGAGAGGGTTGATGGCGACAGTATTAAGACTCTCAGGCACCTATGACTCCCCCTCAGCTGAATAAAATCGTCTGAGGTTAGTATCAATAACTTACTAGAGTTTTGCCGTCCATGAAAGGCTTATTACTGCCATCATCATTGTCCTTCCTTAATTAAAATCATCACCACCTCACTCACCACAACCATCACCACAGTCATCATTACCGACCTCTACCCGTCATTTCCTCCCCCCACTAAAGTAATGTCATCACCACTCTACTCTCATAATTATTTATATTAATTTTTATCACCATTAACAAAAAGGCCATTAATCTGTCTCTATTATGCTCATTTAAAACATTATTACCGTCTACGTCATCATTCTTACTATCTTAAAATAATCACCACGCCATCTGTCACCACCACCACCACCACCACAATTAAGCACTAGCACTGATTTTCTTTCAGCAACATTATCATCATCAAAACTCATTATCCTTACGATCTTAATTACAAGTGATTACCACTCCACCCAACATCACTGCAACCTCGACCAACAACATCGCAGACATCGCCGCCATGACTCATATTTTATTAATTACTATTTGCATTATCGTTATTAAAACTCATAACACTCTCTATCTTAATTTATTATCACCAGTCCACCCACGACAACCACGAACACCACTACCACCACCATCACCAATACCACCACCACCAATACCACCACCACAACCACCACTATAGTCATCACAACAACCACAACCATCACAAACATCATCATTACTCTTATTAAAGCCTATATCATTAACTGTTTTACCAACCTCCGTTTTCCTCATGATAGTAATTCAAGCCATCACCAATCCACTAACCACCACTACCACAACCACCACAATCACCACTACCATAAACGAGCGTTTTCCCTTTCCTCGTAACTTCCCATCATCAGGGAAGGCGGTGGTGTGGCGATAAGAGCAGTGAAGGTTGGAGGGGGTGGGGAGTGAGGAAGATGGTGGGGGGACTGAGCAGGGGTCGGAGTGGGGAGGGAGGGGATTTAAGGGTCGGTGGAGGAAGGAGGGAGGGAACAGGGCAGTTTCCTTCACAACGACGTAGTTATGCCTGGGTTATAGCAAATAATTTAGTCCCTCCCGCATACTTGCGTGGGTGTCCCGAGGATAAGCGTCGAGTTTATATATATATATATATATATATATATATATATATATATATACACACAAGTCGTCCTCATATTGTTGACCCTAACATTCTACGAGTTTGTATGTGTTGCACTGGAATAGCGAATAAAAGTTTGTGTTGTCAAAAAAAGGAAAGAAAATCATTGTAGTTTAAGCGATATAGCGATGCAGGATCTAAAGAGGGACGCCTTCTCGTGATGGCATCGATATAACAGATCCGGCTCCGCTGTTTGCTATATACAGATGTCCCTCAGCTTCCCTTCAGTCCCCCGAAAGGAAGTTAGTGAACAGCATAAGGAGCGCAATTTTAGATTGCAGTCCATCGGGTCCACGTTTCATACAAGCCTACAGCAGGATCGCAGCAACAAGTAGGCGATTCACTGAAATATGGAATATAATCCTCTGCAGATGGGAGGAATATAACATAAAACACGTCACCTTACCTTAGTTCTCTTACCGTGTTTTCCACGACATTATGTACGATGAGTGAAGCACCGCCGTGGCGCCGACCTGCGGCCGTATTTCCGTGTTGTTCTGCTGTGTGAATACGGTGTGTCCGGGGCGGGGTACACCGTCAGGTCCTCTGCCGGCCCTACCAGCGTCGTGGTGAGCTGGGGCAGGAAGCTGGGGAACACTGTAGGGGAAGAAACGAGGACCAGAGATTCGGGTGAAGAAACTACGGTAGAGAAAGGAGGTGGAGGAAGGAAAATATACACAGTACAAGCAATAGGTGAAGGAAAACAAAAGAAAGTAAGAAAAAGTGAGAGGAAGGAACAAAAAAAAAATATAAAAAAGAACAATGAGCAAGAAACGCACGGGCAAAGTAATAAATGTGGGATTGAAGATAAAAGAATATGCAAGAAAGGTGATAAAGGAGGTGAAGAGACGTGATGAGGAGTGTCAGGACCTTAATGAGATGACGAGGAGATGAGGGGGTAAAAGTGACCTACTGTTTTGATTATAGGAAGGTGAAAGAGAGAGAGAGAGAGAGAGAGAGAGAGAGAGAGAGAGAGAGAGAGAGAGAGAGAGAGAGAATGTCACTGTTGTAGCTGTTGCTGTTGTTAACAGTCTTATTTCTATAGTTACTTCTTAGCCTTTCACGATCGAATAAATTTGGCATTTTATTCACAGAAGCGCAGTGTGATTTATTTTATTAGTCATGGGAGTCCAAAAGTGCCCCTAATCATGTACGAAATATTCACACGAAGACACTGATATCTCCCACACAAGACAAACACGCTAACATTTCTACACATAAAGAGAATAACCTTGATATCAGCCCCATAACCTGACCCAGTGAATCTATATATACATACGGAGAGTCAGATATGTAAAAAAAAAAAAAAAAAAAAAAAGGAAAAAAAAAAGCAGATGTGGGTCGCGTACCGTAAGTTAAAGCTCCGTGTACCGTGTCTTGTCACTGTCAGAGACAAAAGTTTGCTCAGTATTTCACCCCTTTTACTTTTCACTTACCTCCCCTTTCTAATGTTCTTAATCTGTGACAGGCTTAGTACATTTCTCTACCCACTGATGATTCTCTTTGGTATGATGCGTCAGGGAAGAAAGAGACGGAAAAAAAATGTGTGTAAGGTAAATCAGTGGAGCAGCAAGCAGAACTTTTGTCTCTGACTGTAGATGTACCCAAGGTGAAGCAGTGTGTGTCCTCTTCAAAAGGTCGCGACACAAAAACTTCTTAACGTCCTAGAAAGTCTTTGTGCTAGGGCGATTACTTAACATAATTTGGTACACATTTAAAGTACAGTAACAAGCAAGAAGGCTCAGAATTCTAACCACCTCAGTGAATTTAAAGATGGCAATTGCTACCTTTATCTTCACGAAATTCCTAGAGAAGTTTGGTCGCAGAATTTGTTAAGTATTCAGTCCCGCGTCCCTGAACATCTAATTGCCCCATTAATAAGGACTGTTATCACCGTTCTTCCAGACAGCATTCTTTTCAGTCACAATGCAGTTAAATGCACATAAGCACATCATAACTACGAAGCTCTATGTAGCCTTAACTACAAGAGGCCTCAGAATACTAAACTGCAAATTTTAGTTATACATGAATATATACTAACCACTAAGTTCATTACACCTTTCACCACGAAGGGCCTCTACAATACAGTTAGCAACACGCCTTAGCTACAA
This sequence comes from Coenobita brevimanus, assembly GCF_032717465.1. Taxonomy (NCBI): domain Eukaryota; kingdom Metazoa; phylum Arthropoda; class Malacostraca; order Decapoda; family Coenobitidae; genus Coenobita; species Coenobita brevimanus. The sequence continues at coordinate 25,815,103 of NC_137027.1, read as the reverse complement.
AATTTCAACAACCCTTCACTAAAATCACCCTGACTGCAGTAATTAGATACTCTTAAGTACGAGAGGCCTCTAAAAACGCATAAACACTTCGTAACTACAAAATTATAAACATCTTTCATTACAATGGCCTTTAAAAAGTTAGTTGTACTCGAACGCACTTTAGGTACAAAGCTTCGTTTACATTTCATTATACGGTGCCTGTAAAGTAGCTATTTTAGTAACACAATGACACACCCTAACTATAAAGCTCTATCTAAACACAGTTAAACAAAGTTGTCCCAATCTTGTGAGAGTTGGCAGAAAAAAAAAAAGTAAAAAAAAAAAATGTGGGGGGAGGAGGCTATTTGTAACTCTGACTCAAGTTTATATTCAATTATTGGCGAAGTTGATGCACTCCCAGCAAGCCACGGAATCCACGAGACTCCGTTACGTCGAAGGTATGATTACGCCCAAGGCCAATAGTCTTATTGGCCTTGATTACGCCCACACGGTAAAACTCACTGGCTTCTGTTCCTGGTATTTGGTTGGATGTTGGCCTTCAGAAACGTCCTATGTCTCTCGTTCTTCCCGTAATTATGGTGGTACCATTCTTAACTGGCGGTTTGGGTGGGGCACGAACCTCTGTACAGTTATGCCACGTGTTCCATACCCGTAATGTGAACGGCTCTGATATATGTAAAAGGCATCACAATAAGATAAACACATAAGAATACAATGGTAATGTGTGTATTATAATATATGAAAGAACAGTAAACTTATTATGCATAAAATATTTATACGGCAATACAGAAACGTGGCATAAATATTATAGTGTTGCAAAAAAAAAAAAGTAGTCACTTTTATTGGCTGTTACCGTATTTCTGGGGTTGGTAATAATGTCACAATTATGATTATAAGATAATGTGCAGGAATATAAGTAAAAATATGCCAATTTCTTAGTAAAAAAAAAAAAAAATACATTAAACCCTCGTGAGCGGCAACACTCACACACACCCAGTCCGACCTGGCCAGAGTTTCCTCATATCACCTGGGTGGTGTGGAAATAAAGTCAAATTTACAATATGTACATTATAACGTAAAAGAAAATAACCAAAATGTATCCTAAAATACCATAGACGAGAGAGAGAGAGAGAGAGAGAGAGAGAGAGAGAGAGAGAGAGAGAGAGAGAGAGAGAGAGGGGAAGGCAGACCAGGGGCAGTGTTGAGTGCAGCTGAGTGAGAGATGGAGGAAGGGAGGGAAGGAAGGAGGGAGAGAGTGACTGAATGAAAACAGATAATGGCGCCACAACAGCGAGGTCATCTGGCACCATATGTAAAACAATTAATGTTTTTAAATATAATTAGATATAATAAAAACAAAATAAAGAAATGAAAACACAAGTTTATGTCACTCATAAAAGAAACAAAATTCCCAAGGGTGACGCACATCTCCCCCCAGGAGAGAGAGAGAGAGAGAGAGAGAGAGAGAGAGTTGAGTGCATTGTCAAGCTGAGGGAAAGGTGAAGGGAGGGAAGGAAGGAGGGCGAGAATGATTCAATGAAAACAAATCAAAGTGCCGCAAACCGAGGTCATCTGGCGCCATATGTAAAACAATAATATAATAAAACACAAAATAAAAAAATGAAAGCACAAGTTTATAAGACATAAAAGAAACAAAATTCCCTAGGGTGACGCACATCTCCCCCCAGGAGAGAGAGAGAGAGAGAGAGAGAGAGAGAGAGAGGGAGAGGCATCGCGGGTATGGATAACGTGGCAACACTGTACAGAGGTTCGTGCCCCACCCAAACCGCCAGTTTAGAGTGGTACCACCATAGTGCGAGGCTAAGATTGCTGAAGAACGAAGAAAGGATAGTGAAGAGTTCCCCCTTGTCCCTTGTTCTTCCTCCATTAAGCAGTCTTATTATGAAAGATAGTTACAAGAGGGACAAGGTAAGGGAAACGCAGAATCTATGTTTCTTGTCCTTCCTACAAAAACAAGACATGCTTGAGAGGGGATAATTACAGGAAAAACGTGAATATGAGACAAGAAGATCTTCACATGTCTTTCTAGGTTTTTGTACTAACAAATGTTATTAAAGAAAATGTGCAGAAACGACAATGAAAGGGAGACACAGAATCAACCGATGCCCCTTAGTCTACTTCGAAAAGCAAATTGTGTACTCATTTTACTCTAACTTGGCCTAAAAATGCAAATTTCCCCCAGGTTCCTTAGTCTGCCTGAACAAGCAAATTCTATACTTTTTCTTGCACTATCGTGAGCTAAAGAGACCTCCGCGTCATCTCGAATGTTGAATTTTAACAATAGATTAACACGAGAAAATTATACCAGTCATGAAGAGCTATAGAAAGGATGTAGAGTCGTCGTAATGTCTTTCTGCCATGGAGCTGCGTAAAAATAGCTGTAAAGGACGAAAATCAGGACCAAATTAAGAGGGAAGTATAGTCACAAAAAAGGGAAAATGATCGAAAGTTACGATGCGAGGCTCAGTCCCGGTACGTTTCGATGCAAAAACACGAACCTCCACTGAATTCCGCACGAGCCAAATTACTTCTGTTCCTCTGAGCTCTACAGTAAGGCATGAAAGTTACAGATATCGCTTCGGGGGGGTGAAATAAAAGCCAAAAATTAAAAGTGGGAGAGTTCGAGAGAGAGGACTGTGGCTCGGAATACGAGACGAGTTGTAGGTTTGTGTCGGTGGGTCGGAACATGTTGAGGTGGACGCAGAAAGGAAAGGTTGAGAGATCGTGAGGGAGAGGAAATGGGATGCTGCGAGAGAGAGAGAGAGAGAATTATATAGATCCACAGACCAAAAAGGCAGGAGTGATTTGGTAAAGTCATAATACTGAAACAAATACAAATTACAAAACTTTTAGAAGAGGACATCAGATAGATAGGCAGATAGATAGGTAGACAGACATACAGATAGACAGACAAATAGAACCACGAAGACCTGATTACGATTCCTTTTTGGTGTTTCAAACTTTAAATTGTTAGGAAGACTTACTCTCTAATTACAGAAGTTTAAGAACAGGAGACCAAAGTAGACTTCTCTCTCCCCATCCTCTTCTCTAGCTCTCCAGGGTACTATTATTACAGGAAATGAAGGGAGGGTAAAAAAAACATGGACAAGGAAAAAAAGTAGTATATTAAAATTAAAGGTTACTATACCTCATACCAATTAATCTGGCCAGGCATGTATGGCAACACTGTTCCTGCCGAGATTCTGATTGGCTGGAGGTGTTTGTTCGATTTCGTTGTTGCTTAAACCGATACTTTCTTTGTTATCAGATATGATACTGAGTTTGTCAACAATACAATCTCAAAAGCAATAAGAAATCCGTTATATACTTTACAACAGTGAAATTTGCGTAGGAAGACAGAAATATGAGTCAACGAAGTATTATAACAGTCCAAGTCAAGGTCAGCATTCGAACAATTCCTTTAAATCTCCGACACTCGATAATGTAACAGAAAATTAAGGAAACCTGCTTAATCTAAGCGCTGGTGTAACACACTTTTAAATTTTAAGATCAGTCCGCACTCTTAAATCGTGCCACAACTCTGAATAATTAAAAATTCTAATGAAAAGACGATTTGTGCGGGGAGGGGAGTTTGAAAAAATTACGAAAATCAAAGTAGGCTAAAGGAAAACTATTTCATTACATCTCTATTATCACAGTAAAGACTGATCTTAAAATTTAAATGTGTGTTACACCAACGCTTAGATTAAGCAGGTTTCCTTAATTTTCTGTTACATTATCGAGTGTCGGAGATTTAAAAGAATTGTTCGAATGCTGACCTTGACTTGGACTATTATAATACTTTGTTGACTCATTTCTATCTTCCTACGCAAATTTCATTGTTGTTAAGTATATAACGGATTTCTTATTGCTTTTGACGATTGTATTGTCGACAAACTCAAGTTATCACATCTGACAATAAAGAGAGTATAGGTTTAAGCAACAACGGAATCGAACAAACACCTCCAGCCAATCAGAATCTCGATGGGAACAGTGTTGCCATACATGCCTGGCCAGATTAATTGGTATGAGGTATATAATCATTAATACTGGAGGAGTTAATGTAGGCCAGATCAAACCCTTCCTACTTCTAAAATTCTCTCCTCAACTGAAAAGACAAAAATGTGGACCACAAAAATAACATAATATAAAAGATTTAATTGGATTTTAATGAGTAATATTAACAGGCTTCAGTTTACCAGGCCAGTCACTCTATATGCTTTCTTGGCTACTTCCTCGGGTAAAGAGGCTCCGTAGCATCTCTTCCTTTGCGATTTATTTTTTGAATTTGTCTGGTTAGTATCCTTTTGTGCGATGTAATTTCAGACTATGGATAAGATACAAATATTTATATAACACAGAATAGGACAGTAAAGTGTAAGAAGCAAAATAAATAGCTTAGGAAAAGGTGTTGAGGACCGAAGAGAATACCGGCCCTTCCCCAGTTTAATATTCGCTTCCTGCTCACTTCACCACCGGCTGTTAATCCCACACACTTAATAACAACTTAAGCAATTTATTCCCGTGACCTAATTACTCGCTCTTAAAATATAATGAGGGGAAGGAAGAGGAGAAGGGAGGATGCATTCGCGGTAGAAGAGTGGCCGAAACAGGTCTAGAGGCGTTAAAGTTGTCCTCAGATGTTGGAAAGACGAATATCATCATCATCATCATCGTCATGCTCCTCTTCCTCCTCCTCCTCTTCTTCATCGTCGACATTGTCTTCATGGTCATCATCATCATCATCACCATCATCATCTTTTCTTCCTAGCTGTGGACCAGGTGAGCTATAAAGAAAAACGATAACCACCGTAATAACCAAAGTATAAGCTAAACCTGCTAAACAAAAACTGCTAAAATCTGGTAAAGATCCCTAAAAAGCCATTGATAAAAGGATATAAATGCCTCATGATCAAGTACAACTAAGTCACAAACTACAGTTCTTTCACCTTAACTTGGCCCACATTTCCGTCCTCTAACAACTTATTTCACGTAGCTCAGTAGCAGAATAAGATAATACTATGACTCTGCATCTTTCCATTGCATTTACTCTTGAACAGCATGACATTCTAGCGTAAATCAGCTGCAACAACTCAGCATTCAAGATGGAGTTGTGGAAATTTTAGGCCAAGTTAAAGTAAAAGGAGTATAAATAGGTATCGACTCGTAGCAGTTCCTTTTAAGATGGGGAGGGGGAGGACGTAGGGGCTTGGAATGCCGGTCCCCTGTAATGAGGTTTTAAGTGGCTGGAAGTGGCACGAAGTGGCACCTGGCTCCACCTCGGCTTTAAGAGGTATGGAAGGAAGAAGGAAGGGCTTGGTGGGGAGAGAGAGAGAGAGAGAGAGAGAGAGAGAGAGAGAGAGAGAGGCGGGGGGTAGCAATAAGGGAGGTACTAAGGATGATAGGGAAGGAGTGGATTATGGAAGAAGCAAATGATGGGAGGGATAGATGGCGGGAGAGAGAGCAGGAGGAGCAAGGGTAGAAGAGATGGTGATGGAATTTGATAACAGGATGGAGAAGGAAAAAAAGAAAGGGGGAGGGGAGACAGGAGACGGAAAAGGAAAGACAGAGGAGGAGAAGGGGCGCTGGTGAGGAAGATGGGGTTGGCGATGATGGTGATGAAGATAGAACAAAAGAGCATAAAGAAAAGAGGATGTCTGCAGTAGGTAGGCTGGTTACTACTTGGCAATTCCTATCGAAGAGTAAGACGAAGGATACGGGAACTAGAAAGCGTTCAAAGAGCGCGTACCTCAGCCAATGTCTATCTGTCTATCTATTGCCAGACGCCTCAATCCCGTTTGGGGTGGGCACAAACAAATCGCCTCCAAGTCGCCCTGTCCCCCGCCATTTCACTGCCCTGCTCCCAACTCACACACCCCTCTCTCATATAACTCTCCACCTCATCCCTCCATCTCATCCTCGGCCTCCCCCTCCCTTTTCCCCCCTCCACCTCACTCACATACACTCTCTTCGTCAGTCTTTCACCCTCCATCCTCTCCACATGGCCAAACCACCTCAGTGTGTTCCTCATAACGCTTCCTATCACATCCACATCCACACCACAACGCTCCTTTATATCCTCATTCGTCAGCCTGTCTCTCCATGTGACTCCACAGGCTCCTCTTAAATAACTCATTTCCACTGCTCTCACTCTTGACTTGTGTCCTTCCAACAACGTCCAAGTTTCAGCCAATGTCATTGCCATTAAAAAGGATCCGGATCCGGATCCAGGGATAAATGATCCGGATCCGGATCCGGATCCTCCATAATAAAAAAAATAATCAAATCTTTCTTGGTACATGGCCCACCTTTCCACAAAATTTCTCTGAAATTCATTAAGAGCTTTTGGAGATATTGTGCGGGATACTCCGGATCCGCCAGCAAGTTTATATATATATATATATATATATATATATATATATATATATATATATATATATATATATATATATATATATATATATATATATTCCCCATGGCCCACCCTTTCACATAATTTCATCAAAATCCTTTCATAACTTTTTGAGTAAAGATGCTAACTGACAGACAGACAAACAGACAAACGAACCAAGGGCGGCTAAAACAGAACCTTCTTGGCGCAGGTAATAATACAAGAATCACGTGAAAATATTATCTCCCCAACCCACCAAGCCCTTTAGCCGAATCTGTCAGGAAAAAAAAAAATGAATTACATAAGGAAGAAAAGGAGACACTGAAAGATAAAGATGGGAGACAGATAGAGAGAATTAGTTAGAAGGGAGAGGAGGAGGGATAGAACAGAAGTGGAGATCTGTAAAAGCAGGAGAAGTTAAAAGTTGGACGAGTCCGAATGATGAAGATAGCTGGGAAAAAGAAAAAAGGAGGGATGAAGACTTGGGTTGGATGAGGGATGATGAAAGTGAGAGAAGACAGGGAGAGACAGGAGTGGAAATGGGGTGAGGGGACCAGGAGATGAAGTGAAGACAAGGGTGACGTAAGTGATGCTGAAAGTTAATAGATAAGTAAAAGAGCTGAAGAAGAGGGGAAAAAGGAGGAGGAGTAGATGAGAAAGTAAGGCAAAAGGAGAGAGACAGAAACTAGAATATGAGGAGATGGGGTTGGAGGAACGGGAGATGAAGCAAAAAGGACAGATTAGGTAAAGATGAAAGTTAGGGTATAAAACAGAAGGAGAGGAAGATAACGAAGGTGGGAAACTGGAGTGACTGTGAAGATAATGGAAAAAGAAGGAAGAGACAGCAAGAAAATTAGGTGGAGGTGGGGAGCGAAGAGTGGAAGAGAAAGCAAAGTGAGGAACAAATTAGTTACTGAGGAAGGAAGACTGGGACAAAAAGACGTAAGAATAGGGAGGAGGTGGGAAGATGAGTGCAAGTGAAAAGCAAATGGATGAAACACAGGAAGCAGGGGAAGGAAGTAGGTGAAGCCGTATAAGAGATGAAGGTAAATGATAGTAGATGAGGTGGGGAATATATAGAAGTAAGAGCAATTGATAAGAAGAGGAAGGAGGAGGGGAGAAAGTAGGGGAGAGAATAATGTGAGACGCTAGAGAGAGAAAGATAGAAGAGATGATAATAGATTAGCTAAGGGGAGGGGAAGAAGCAGGATCGAGTGATGGAAGATAAGGAAGGAAGGGTGGAGGAGAAGCAAGAGAAGGAGATGGAGATGGAAAGGGGAAAACGTGGGGGGAGGTGATGGAAGAGAAGGAAGGAAAGAAGGGAAGGTAAGAGGTGATAGATAGGGAAAGAAAGGAGGAGAAGTAGGGACATATAAGATCAGAAAGGGAAAGAGATATGAATAAGGGAAAGAATACACGGATAATGATGGTGTAGATAGGGAAGACGTTTATTAAGGGAAGAGATTTAAGGGATGGGAGGAAATGGAACACATAAATAGCAGGTGTGGGAAAGATTAGCAGGTGGCAGTGACTGTATGTGGGGAAGATAGAAAGAAAAGGTGAGACAGAAATGCTTATGGGACAAATGAAGGTGAAGCTGGAGAGGATGAAGATGGAAATGAATGTGAAGATGGGACGAAAAATTTGAAATATAGGAGCTATTTGGGGCAAAAGAAGGTATGGAAGGTAAAGATGGGAATGGATGTGAAGATGGTGTGAAAAGGTAAGATAGAAGATTAGTGAAGGTAGAGGGGATGGAGATGTGCCTTTCCTGGCCAAAATATAATCACTTCTTCCTATGACGGTTCTCAGTCATTATTTCAACTTTGGTATAATTCCAGTCACCAGTTTTTCCATAATATTGCAGAAGGACAGAAAGGCAAATAAACCATGTCAAAAACGTACTGTACCACCCCAGCGCTAGGCAGGCAGGTGTAATAGACATATTAGCAAGAAGGAATAAACGAAATAATAGATAAATAAACAAATAATACAATGAGGGGTACATGGACGTCAAGGAAAAATAAGGAGTCAAGGAGATGTAAGATTGCGAACGAAGTCAAGAGAAACTGGAGAGAGGAAAGGAGGCAGGTGAAGGGGACGACTGAGTTGACGACTGTTAAAGGAGTAAGGGAGGCTAAGGAGATCAGCCATCAACTTGGAAGAATATAATTAAAAAAATGAAAATGTAAGAAGAAAAAATAATCATAAAAGAATATCGTATGGCAGAAAATGAGGAAAGAAAATCGAAGAGAAATCAAATCCAAAACGAATGACGACAAAAAATTGGAAAACAAAGATGATGGAAGTAAAACAAAAATCTAGACGTAAGAGAGACTGAAGGAGAAGTAAAATTATGTACGAAATGGTGAGAAACTGGTGGAAGGAATGGAGGAAGGTGAAAAGGACGACCAGCAGAGGAGAGAGAGAGAGAGAGGGAGGCTAAGGAGGCATCAGTCCACTCTCCTCACTGCTCAGACCTCGCGACCTAATTACTTAACTCAACTTTCCCAGACTCCTCCTCCTCCGACCACTACTACTACTCTCTCCTCTTTCGTCTTACCTCTCTCTCTCTCTCTCTCTCTCTCATCTTCTCTTCCTCCTCCTCCTTTTCCTCCGTCCCCCTTTCCTCTCCTTTCCCTCCCATTCCCTCTCCCACCTCCTCTCTCCTCCTGTTCCTCCCCTTTCCACCTCTCTCCTCCTCCTGTTTCTCCCTTTTTCATCACTTTCCTCTTCCCCTCCCTCTTCTTCTTGCCCTCCTCCTCTTCCTGCATCTGGAGCTTCACAGAGCCTCGGGGGATGGTGGAGGGGGGAGGGGGAGAGGGAGGGGGAGAGGGAGGAGGAGGGGGAAGGGGATGGTCGAGTCTTTTGTTGGCAGTTCTGGTTTTCCGTCAAGCTGGAAGAGTTTTTATGATTTTCGTCAACTGCCCGAGATTATATTTTTCTTCGTGAGTTTTTGAGCACGTGTGTGAGAGAGAGAGAGAGAGAAAGGGGGGGAGGGAGGGGAATCCTATCAAAGTAAAGTACCTCAGGGCTCAATACTGGGCCAATAATCTATACATATGACTCAGATGCAGCAGACGAGACGGAAACTGGTAATGCAGACGCAACCCGTAAATGATATAACTGCAGAGAGTGATGGCTGGCGTTGCAAAATCATTTATACAAAATCTGGAAGCTTAGGATCTCTCTGCAACTTGATTTTACCCTTTCAACATATTAATTTGAAGAATCCTAATAAACTCCTGGTATGCAAAAGGTAATTAAAATATAAAGGTGATGCACGTTCACGTAAATACGTCTTGCTATTATTTTAGGTTGCTTAAAAAATCATATCGTTCATATAACAAAAATATTCGCTATTTCGTTAAAAGTTTTTCCTATGTTGTTTGGAGAATGAGGGAGAAATTTTGTGTGTGTTTACCTTATCTTTTACTTCTGCAGAGTATCATTTTCTATTATTACCAAGGATAAACCACACTAATAAAACCACAGAGTTGGTATAGACTGTGTAGCAATTTAACTCTCTCTCTCTCTCTCTCTCTCTCTCTCTCTCTACCACTTCACCCACTCCACTCCCATCTCCCAGCCATTCTCTCCAACACCACCATACCTATTGCGCTGTAAGTTGCGCAGGTCAAGGAGGAGGCTAATTGAAAGTTGAGTTTATGGAGGGTATTCATTGCCGGCTACACTGGGACGTGGGTGCCGCTCTTAACAGTGTTTTATTGCAGCCTGTATAATGGCAATTCCCGTTCCTGTTATCGCGTCTGACTCACATTACGATCAAGGGCTCCGTTCTCCATCGCTTACAGGAGATTTCGTTAACACACGTCTCCTCCTCTTCTCCTCTTCCTTCGTGATTTATTTTATTTATTGCCTGTTAGTACTGCCTATTACTATTACTCTTTAATGGCGATACTTCTCCGTGATATCGCACCCGACTTGCAATACGATAATAGGCTCCGTTCTCCACTGATTGTAGATTTTGTAAGAGCCCTCATTACTCCTTCTTTAGTGGTTTATTTTGTGTATTATAAATTACTATTACTGTCTATCACTATTGCCATCTATTACTGTTACCATTATTCTCTTGTATGATGCTGGTGTAAATTATATTGGCATTTAAACGATATTAATAGAGAATATATTATTTCACTTGTTCCATATTAATATTTCCTGGCATGTTATTAATGCAGATATAGTCGGTTTAAAATTTTTGAATAACATGGAAGAGAATATTGTATTTTACCCATAACACACACACACACACACACACACACACACACACACACACACACACACACACACACACACACACACACACACACACACACACACACACACACACACACACACACACTATCCTTCTGTAAGTTGATGCAAATTATGTAGGTACTGTGCTAACTTCTTAACCCTGAGAGCGCACTCTGTACTTTAGGGGAATCTCTCTGAGTAAGGAGCTTAGAAACACCTGCCATTAACCCCTGCAGCCTGAATACCTTGAATCTAATTTTATCTAACATCAGAGACCCATTGCAGTGAAGGAATTAAGTAGATATAAATAACGTATCAAAATGTTAACATGCAAAATACATCGCTATGGAAGAAATGCCATCCAACCTGCCATGCTATCGAGAATAAGAGATTAACAGATTGTAGCCCCTCGTCAGTGTTTATATATATATCCCCTTAATCCTGCCAATATATTCCTATGACCACTGTTTTCATTAGACACCTGATATACCTCGCGCCTTTCACTGCAGGCGGTGTAATAATAATCGAGGGCCACATCGTCCACTCATTACCCAGGCTGGTGCAGGCCTGGCGTAATTTTGGGATTGACATTAACGACACATTTACTGAGAGGGAGAAAGGACTCAGACCACATTTACTTTAGTCGCTCGTTAGCCACGTTAATCCTTGATTTTGGTGACTTTTTTTTACTTTACAGAGAAGGAGAAAGGAATCAGAACTCATTTACCGGTACTTTATTCACATTTGTTCGTTAACCATTTTACCTCCTTTATTTTTGGTGACTTTTTTTACTTCGTTCTTAATTTGACATTTTATTCTACTTTTAGGTAGACTTTTTGACTGGAAAGGATTAGATATAGAATTCAATCATCTTTTCATTATTAGTATGTTCTAAGTTACCAAAAACCTGCTCATTTAAACGAGTCACACACTCATTCACCTACCATTCAAGCCCCCAGAATTCTGACTTACAATCATAGGCATAGACATCCAGTCTTATACAGTTCATATTAACCATCAGATAGAGTCAATCCCCGTACAGACAAAAAAAAAAAAAAAGTGAACTAAAACCACTTATTTCAAACAAATATCGAAACTGAAAGAGAAATTGGAGCACAAAAAAGCATTATGTCATCAGATTTATTCTTTTCAGATATCGAAGAGAAACGTCAAGGTGAGAGAGGTAAGAATCAGACACTGGAATAAATTCCTTTGATGCAGTGTAAAAATTAGAGAGCATGAGTAAATGAGTGAGAGGAACTAAGGTGTGAGGTGAGAGGGAGCGAGGGAGGGAAAGATGAGAGAAGGGTAAGTTTGGGAGATGTGAGAATAGGGAAGGCCAAGGAGGAGGTCAGGGAGGAAGTGGGAGGAAGGGCATGGTGGAGAGGAAGAAAAAAGAGGACATGAAGGGGGGAGTGGATGGATAGGAGATGGAGAAAGAGGAGGGAGGGCAGAAAGTGAGAGGGTGGTGAGAATGGAGGAGGCCAGGGAGGAAGTGAGAGGAAAAGGGAGAATAGGAAAAAGAGGTGAAGGAAGATGGACTGGGTGAAATGACAAGAGGGGAGAAGATTTGGGAGTGGGAGGAGGTTGAATGATGGAGGGAGGTGAGAATGGGAGAGACTAAGGATGAAGTGAGAGGAAGGGAAGGCGGAAGAGGAAAATAAATAACAGGAGGAAGTTAAGATGTCATGGGGGAAAAAGAAAGTGAGTGGGAGGGAGCGCGAGTGGAAGTGAAAGGCGTGGAGTTAGGAGGGGTAGGAGAGATTAGAAGAGGGTGATGGTCGGGAAGAAGAGGTGCAAGAGGAGGGAAATTTCAGGAGGAGGTAGGGAAAGAAGCAGCAGAGGAAGTGGGAGGAGGAGAAGAAGAGGGGAGGAAACGGGAAGGTGACAAGGCAGGAGGTCAAGGAGGAAAGAAAAACGAGGGAGTGTGAGAGAACGAGGGTGTAGGTGAAGAGAGTTGGGGTTAAGGATAAGAAGACGGAAGGAAGGGAGAATAGGGGGGCAGGGAGAAGGAGGGAAAAGAGGGAGGAGGGAGAGGGGAAGGGGATATAAGAGTCTGAAAAGTGGAGGGGAATGTAGAGGAGGTAAAAGAGTAAAAAAAAATAGTATTGGGTGGAGAGAAAGGGAAAGGCAAATGCAGGGGGGGATAGGAGGGGAAGGAGGAAAACGAAAGAAGAGGGTGAGAAGGAAGAGGCGGTGAGGAGAGTGCAGAGAGAAGGAAGAAAGGAAGGATGGGAGGGTGGGAGGAAAGAAGGCGACTCGGTGGCTAGGTCGATAGGGAAGTGGCCTCACGTTAGGAGGACGGTTTGTAATGGGTTTGAGCTCCACTGATTGAGGATTAACAACCCATATCTTGTCCTACAAAATAGCACAACCTAAGCTTCATATACCACTACTTTCTATGGTTGGTTTGGTCATATTTGATAGAGCTGAGCCACTAGTAAAACTTACGTACCAGGTCATGTTATAAAGAAGGAATGGGTCTCCTTGTTACTAACCGAATCAGCACTCCGGTCTGACTACACCTGGTAATCAACTGGTCTGGCAGGTGTTAGAGATCATCGTCAGGGTAGAACAAATACAAGATACTACGATTTCCTGCTTCACCGTTTATGCCACGTCTCTGTTCAAGTCTGCCCAAAACCTCCAGTGATTTTACAGTTCAAGAGAGAGAGAGAGAGAGAGAGAGAAATGGGAGGCCAAGGGAATTTTTGAAAGAGAGTGTAAGATAGAGAACAAAGAGATTTCATTTTCATAGGAGAGGGAAGGGAGAATCATAACCTAGAACAGACGGGAGCTTGTGAGGTGAAAAGTGTTGTTATTATCGTTCTGTGGTTTTATCATCATCTGAAATGTTAACCCTGTCGACTGCAGACTTAATTTTTCTCTCTGAGTCCACCATCCTCCTTTTGAGAGCACAGGAGGGAACTGAGGGGTGCTTTTGTGTAACCGGATAGTGAAGCCACCCAGTTATATCGCTGCCACCACGTGAAGGCGTCCCTCTCCACACCATAGGCAATTATAAAAGAAGTAAATGGAGTCGACTAGCTGATCAGTAAATGGAGTCTGATCAGCTAGTCAGGGCAGGTGTGGGTAAGGGGATGGGTCTGTTATGATGTGGCAGGGGTAAGCCAGTTCTGCTGTCGGGCCCTGCTGCGGATGTCACTGATTGCATTGCGCAGTTGACCCTTGTGCGGTCTGGTGCCGTGAGGGTCTGTCCGTTCTCCCCTTTGGGGCTAAGATGCGAATGAATGTGTTTGAATGGATGAGTAAATGGGGAGTGTGTCGTCCTGTCTCGGCTACCTCCCTTTCCTTGGGGGAAGCAGCCTAGGTATATAGATAGATAGATAAAAATGGAGTCGAGACGGGAGGATGTAAAAGATGTAGAAGGAAGTCAAGATGTAATGAGAAAATAGAAGATGTAGAAGGAAGTCAAGATGTAAAACAGTGGTTAAAAGACGAAGTCCAAAAGTGTTAAAGAAGATATTGAAAATGAGTAAATGGAGAAAGACAAAGATGTTTAGAGAAGAAGACAAAGATGAAAAGGACGCGAGAAAGGATGAAATCATTGATGCAATAGAGAGAGAAAAAAGAGAAATATAACAGTTAAATGAATGGAGAAAGGAGGATGGTGAATGAAGAAGGGGAGAAGAGGACGGAGGAAGACAAAGGTGTGAGAAGAGGAAATATATACTGTAAAAGAGCGATAAAAATGGAGATAGTAAAGGATGTGAGAGGAGTTAGTCAAAGATGCAAAATGTAAAAGTTGGAGATTTAATAACAAGGAGCGAATGATGCGACAGGAAAAAAATCAAAGCTACTGTACAACAGAAGGGAAAGGGGACGAGGGTGAAGGACTGCGTGAGAGGCGAAGGAACGACTGAGGAAAAGGTGAGGGGAAAGGCGAGAGAGGGGCGAGAGGGGATGAAGGGGAGATAGAAAGTAGAGAGGTGAGAGGGGAGAGGACCTATGGGATCTGGTGAAGAGAATGGAGGGAAGAGCAAAAAATGGGAGTCAGAAACGAGAGAGGGAGGAAAAGAGGGGAGGGATAAAGGCACATAGAAGGGGAGGCAGAGAATGAAAGGGATACGGAAAGTTTTATAAATGGGACAGGGAGTAAGGAATGAGCCTTGAGGTGAAGAAATGGATGAAGGGCGGGAAGGATTACAGATGGAATAAAGGAACAGGGAAGTAGTAAGAAGGAAGGAGTCAGGGAAAAGAGTAAGGGATGAAGAGTGTGAAGGAGGCTGGGGAAGCGAGAGGAAAATTGGGAGTAAAAGAGAGAGTGCGGGAAGAGGACAAAAGCGGAAAATGAAGGGCGGGAGAAGAGATAGGAAAGAACAGATAAAGTGAATAAAAGGGAGGAGAAGAAGGGGGGAGAGAGAAGCGAAGAGGAGAGAAGACAGGAGGAGGAAAAATAACTCGTGTCAGCATGGACAGCCCCTCAACACTCACAAAATCTTTTTAATTTCGGATAAAATGTGGTCGAGATATCTCGCGGCTAAAACTACGGTATTTTCACAGTAGTTCCGGCTGTGGGATATCTCAAGGTTTCTATCAGATTTTAAACACATTTATTAGACGGGTTGAGGGGCAGCCCGTGACGAAACATGCATTTTCTCTCTCTCTCTCTCTCTCTCTCTCTCTCTCTCTCTCTCTCTCGAACAGTAAGTTAATGGATAAGGTCGTAGAGCAAAGCCAATTTGGCTCTTCCCAAATATCTTTGTATCTTGTTTTTTATACTGATACCATATTCATGAAACTAGTTAGTATCTTAACATTCACGAAATGCATTTACAATTTTTTATAATGTTTGTTATCCTTTTCTTTGCGTGATGCTATATATATGTATTTTTAAGAGTCTGGTGTTACACTTCTACAGCACACAGCCCAGTCGTTGACATCTACAATTACCATCTGTGGTGATCCAGGCAACTTCACCGTCCATTTCCAAGAGCGTTTATCTAACATACCATCTATTCCCCTTTTCATTACTGCCTTCAAAAAGGTAAGCACATGGTATCATTGTAGTACAATTGGACCCCTTTTCAAGTACTGAAACTGTTTCTTACCTTCGGATTGATTCAGAGACGTAATTTATCAGATTTAAATTATTATAGCTGTGTAATGTGGAAAACTGGGCTAAGTTACAAAAAAATAGTGATATATAACCTGACCACATCAACCTAGCCTGTCTGGATATAACTTGACCAAACCAATCGTAACAGTTTCACCAGATTTACCAACTTTGCTATAAAGTATCAGCTAAAGTGGAAAAGCAAATTAATGTCAGTTGCTTTGTTGCTCTTTGTAGGTGTCTATCATGAAGGCCAAACAATAACATTATGTGCACAAATAAAACTGTACTGTATTACTAATTATAAGAGTGGATTAACCGCCTTAGAGCATCCATCCAGTATATCTGTACAGTACAGGTTTCTCTCTTCAGAGAAGTTACTTACCAAAAGAAAAAATATGTTTTGTATGTTTTGAATAAATTTACCAATTTTATATTCCTATATATCATCACACCAATTTTGTTACAGGTATTTACTCAGATGGATCGACACCAGCGAATGTTGAATATCTTGGATGACTGGGATCACCAAGATCAACTTGATGCCAAAATTGGAGCCCAGAGACTTGTTGCACGGCAAATTCGTAGAATTATTCTAGGTAATAATGGAAGATACCTCCAAGTAGTTTGTCCCTACATTTATATGCACATAATACAGGCACCCTAGAGCTTTAACTATAGTCTTTGCTTTCTGTTTTCTTCATTCTCATGTCCAGTAACGTATATTTATGGTTTTGAGCATTACGGTATCTTTAATATTTTACCCCTAAGTATCGAGTTATTAGGTCTTTCTTTGTACATTGTATTTCTATACTTTGGATTCTTCTGAAAGTTTAGGAAATTCCCATTTTGTCCTTAACTGCTGTGTATTATTATCTCTCAGTGACTTGAACATCATGTCCTTTCCCCAGACCAGATGGACCCATTTACTGCTATGAGTGAGGAGGAGTTTGTTAATCGCTTCAGACTGACAAAACATGTGATGTCTGACCTTATTTAGGAAATTCTGGATCAGCTTCCTGTCACTCCTGATAGAAGAGGTAAGTACTTCCAAAGAATTGCATCATAATAACTTTTACAAACTTTCAGTGGCTTGAACACTTCTGAGTGAAGTGCATTAAAAAAAAAATAGATTTTGCTTCAAAAACTTATGAAGCCCTACTAAGTTTTTTTTTTTCCTGATCAGCAGCTTGACCAGCAGTTGATGCTCATGGAGAGGGCAGTTAATGAACTATTTTTCAGTGGGAATTAAAAAGAAAAATAATTTTGGGAGTGGTCTATTAACAAGTACAGTTTAAGAGAAGAAGGCAAAAAATTTCATCCAAAAAGTTATGGAGATACTCTTACCACTTTTCTGATACATTCATTATTTCTCAGTATGGTTACTACACTCATTATTTCTCAATATGATAAATAAAAAAAAACAAGGTTAGGACAGAATTTAGCTGTTTTGTTTCACCTAATAAGACCTAAATTGGCTCTTTTCTTTTACCTCCATTTTTTTTAAATTATCTTGCTTTGTTTTAATACTTTCCGTACATCTGCATGCATAATATCTCTAATTTTCTTGAATCTGCTAAAATTTTCAATGGTATTTTATTGCCCCCTTTTTCTTTTTAAACCATGGTCAGTTTATTTATCCCAGATTTTTTTCCCTGTTTTAGATTATTGTCCATGAAAGAGTTTAAAAGGAGAAATGCAGTATATATTTAATTATATTATGATTATACGTTGTTATGATGTATTATGTTATATGGTATAGTTTTCTTTTGTCTTTTGGAAAAAGAAAAACATTAATTTCTGCTCTGAGTTGATGGTACAGAACTTGATCGTGTAGTGGTGTTCAAAGACAAGAACATGTATGATATTTGAATGAGCGAAAAAGCATTATCTGAAAACTCAGTATGCTGTGACTCAAGCTGAATAACAACCAATATATTCCACACTTGGTGACATTATTTGTTTTGATATTACCTTCTTTCTTTACAGGTTGTCCTGTCCCTCCCCACCTTCAGGTATTGATAGCTGTTCGGTGTATGGCAACAGGAGGTCACCAGTTGTCCATTGGTGACTGCTATGATGTCTCCCAGACCAAAGTCAGCCAGTGCCTGAAGGTTGTGCCAAGAGCAATTGCCAGTAGGAGTGGCCGCTAAATACGTTTTCCTGCTGCCAATGATATTCAAAGAACAGTTCAAGAATTCTACAAAATTGCCAGGATGCCAGGAGTAATAGGTGCAATTGATTGTACCCACATCCCAGTAGTGATGCCATCTGTTGATAATTCAGAAGTTTTCAGATGTAGGAAAGGCTTTTTCTCTCTCAATGTCCAGGCCATATGTGGCCCAGATTTGATGTTTAACAATGTTGTTTCACGATGGCCTGGGAGTGTACATGATAGTAGAATCTTTGAAAACAGCAGGATTTGTGCAGAGCTTGAAGATGGATTATTACCAGGCCATCTCCTAGGTGACAGCGGGTATCCATGCCGGAAATACCTTTTGACACCTGTTGGCAACCCAGGCAACCGAAATGAAGAGGCATATAACTTAAGCCACAGCAGAACTAGAAACACAATTGAAAGAGCATTTGGTGTTCTCAAAAAGAGATTTACGTACTTATCAACACCTGCCAGGACAAATTTGGACACCACTAAAGCAATAATTGTTGCCTCCATGGTTCTTCACAATCTTGCTGTTTTGACCAGAGCAGTAATGCCGGAGGATGGAGATCTAGATAATGATGAACATCTGTTACCCAATGAAATTAATGCAACAGTGCAAGGAAGAGTGAAGAGACAACAAATAATAAGAGAATACTTTTGAAGGTAATCTCTGCTGTACAACTGTACCTCATGCATTATTTTGGACTACTGTACTGTATTTATATTATTCACAAATTTGAGCTCATAATTGCATACCTGAATAGTAATGCCTGAGGATGGAGATTTAGATGCAGAGAATGAACCTCCATTACCTGATGAAGTTGATGTAGCAGCACAAGGGAGAGTGAAGAGGCAACTAATAATAATAAATTATTTTGAAGACAGTCTCTGCTATACTACTGTACCTCATGCCTTAATTTAAATGGTTATTATTTGGTCCATAAATTTGAGATTTATTTTTTATTTATTTTACTTTGAAAGAATAAGACAATTTGTTTTGAACCCTGAATGTAGATAAAACAATTTATGAGTTAAACTAAACTCCCGTAACTTTTTGTAATGGAGTTCATTGTATCTGTGTCAAATATTTAAGAGAAATCCTTGTCCTACAATAAAAAAATAAAATAAAATAAATAATATCCTGTTAATCTAACTACAGTATGTATATATACACATTGTAGGTGGGGGTGCTCACCATCCACTTTGTCGATGGTTTAAGTTCCATTTGAAATATATTATCATCATCAGGACCTCCTTTCCCACCCTAGGGCAGGGTGAGGTGTACCAACATCCAAAGCTTACCTAGTGCAGTGGGCCATGCTTCCATTCACTCATCATTTAAGCCTCTGGAATCCTGGGTCATCTGATATGCCATACTTTCACCACATTCTTTAGCCTCACATAAATGTATCCTGCTGTAAAAAATACAAAAAGAATAAAAAAAGTCTTTAACATTTAATTTACATCCAACTTTTTCCACCGGAGCTTTCAAGTTTCATCACATCATCCTCATACACATGGACAAATCACATAGGCAAATGAAAAATTTGTCGCTTGTATCTGCTTTTATACACAGACAAATCGCATGGGTAAATGAACAATTTGTCTCCTGTATCAGCTTTTATTAAGTTATGAGTTGACAAAGGAAGTAGTAAACTGGAATGAAAAGAAACAAACTGTTGTATGTACACACACACACACACACACACACACACACACACACACACACACACACACACACACACACACACACACACACACCTAATTTAATCCAACATTCAAATAGAAAAATTCATTCAGTTCAATAACCACACGCAATGCAGCCTTGCACCCTCATTCCCCAACATTCAAACAGAGAAAAATCACTCAGTTCAGTAACCACACGCACTGCAGCCTTGCACCCACATACCAATTTTAATCCAACATTTAAACAGGAAAATTCATTCAGTTCAGTAACAACACGCAATGCAGCCTTGCACCCTCATACCTGTTTTAGTCCAACATTCAAACAGAAAAATTCATTCAGTTCAGTAACAACACGCAATGCAGCCTTGCACCCACATACCTGTTTTAATCTAACATTTAAACAGGAAAATTCATTCAGTTCAGTAACCACACGCAATGCAGCTTTGCACCCTCATACCTGTTTTAATCCAACAGTGAAATAGAAAAATTCACTCAGTTCACTAACCACACGCAATAGTCTTGCACCCACATCCCTGTTTTAATCCAACAGTGAAGCAGAAAAATTCACTCAGTTCACTAATCACACGCAATGCAGCCTTGCACCCTCATACATACTCTTCACGGCATTCAGCAACTTCCCATTTACTCCTTATATTCTTAATATTTTCCACATTTCTTGTCTATCTACCGAGTCATATGCTTTCTCCAAATCCATGAAGGTCGCTTACAACTTCTTCCCCTTCTCCAGAGACTTTTCCACTACAAACCTAAGAATAAGTATTTGATCTACACAAACTCTTCCCTTCGAAAACTTCCCAGTTCTTCTACAACTAATTCCTCTTATTTCCCTAACTCTGTCAATAAGTATCCCTTCTCCTCCTCGCCATTTCTATTTCAATATTTGCCATTTCAATCTGCCTTTGAACTAATACAAGTATCATCTGGGACTCCTTCAGGTCCACCTGACCTATTTTTCATAGGTAACTTCAGCAGTTTTCAGCAGAAGTTCAGCTTCTCTTGTCCTTATATTGGCTTCTTCTATTTGTTTGTCTATCAGCTGTAATCTTCCTTCCCACAGCTGCTGCTGCTGCGCCTCTTCCTTCTTCATTCTAGCCTGCAGGGGCGTACCTAGAGATTTGGGGGCCCGGGGGGCTAGGTTCTTTGCGGGGCCCCCCTCCTGGAAGGGGGCCCCGCAAAGAACCTAGCCCCCTAATTCTCAAAACTTATCTAGTATCTTAGCCGGGATTGTGTGGATGATAAATATATATATTTTTCCATACATCATCCAATCCTAAATTGCTCCATGAGGAGCGTAGGAGCCCGGGGCTTGGCAGTTGATCCCGACATTTAAGATGAGAGTGATCAGCCTCATTCATCCCTGAGTGGCATTACATGAGCAATCAACCCCAACCTTCCCTTGGATATAAACCCTCACCGGCTCAATCCGACTGGAACACAATAATTACCACTAAACCACCAGGCGCCAAAATTTGGTTATATGGTTACCACCCAGCGTAGTAAATTGTTTCCTGGTGTACAGGAAACCATCTGGCTTGTCACTCAGTGTAGAGTCACCCACAGGCATAAGGAAAGGAAAGAATGAAGGAAAGAAAGACAGAAGAGGGAGTATAAAATTACCCGTAGGCAGAAGGATAAGGAAAGAATGAAGGAAAGGAAGACAGAAGAGGATGGAAGGAAAGAAGGATGGAGGAGAGGAAAGGGCAGACACCCGACAGCAGCACTACATCGAGTGAGTGGATGGTGAGCGCCCCCACCTACCACATATATATATTTTTAAATAATAATAAAAAAGCTTATAAATTTTTAATTTTTTGGGGGGGCCCCTCAATTGGGGGTCCGGGGGGCAGTTTCAAACAGCCCCCCCCCCGCCCCCCCTCAGGTACGCCACTGCTGGCATTGAATAACAACGATCTGCAAGTTTTTCTTTTGCAGAAGGGGCAACAGCTGTCTTGTTGGCTGAGGTGGGAGTGGGGGTGGTGGTGGTGGGAGTGGGGGTCGTGATGGTGGGGGTGGGGGTGTTGGCAGGGAAAACTGCCTATCGTCATTGAGCGTGGAGGTTGAAGGGCCACAATAGTCGTGCCACTCAAGAATTGACAAAACAAATGTCTCCTCCCCTTGCACCTCCAGTGTTATAGTCATGGCTTCTGTTCCGTCAGCTGCCAATGAAAACTTGAATGAGCATATATACTTATAAAAAGGATAAATAACAAATACATGATATAATATGAAGTATAATTCTGTGAGTAAAATCGGGGAAGTTTTGGTTGCTCCCTTTCGTTATTCCTTGTGTGATGACTGTGCAGTGACTGTAGGGATTGCCTTTTGTCGTATGTGCTTCTTGAAGATGTCTCCAGTGTCATGTCACTCCAAGGATCACCTCAAAGAAAGTATGTGGCACATCATCAGTGTTAAGTATGTTGTTATGGGTGTATGAGTGCTTATGTATAATTCATGTAACAATTCTGGTGAAAGTTTGTTCAGGTACTGTATACGCCAGCATTGGATACCTGCTGAAGAATTATGAAAATTAATGCCTCTAATAAAGTACAATGAGGTAACAATAGTGAGAAAGCATTTGTGTCAAGTTAGAGGCATACATAACAAACTTTATCCAATAATAGTGAAGGCAATAGTACTACATTAGCTCCCTTGTTCTTTCAGTCTAATGTAACTGACTTAAAACATTACTACTAGGCTACTATCACAAGGTGTAATTCTATGTTGGCAACTGCTAAACAATATTATTATCATGAGGAAAGATCGCTGACAACGCATCACCCATAACTGTTATTATTCAATAACCCCATGTCTGGTAAAGCAGACCCATCTACTGCAGACATGGAATCGATCCTGCATGGCTGTTCCAAGCAGGGCCCTGAAGCTCTTACACAGTAAAGAGCACCTCGTCACAGCGAGGGGCGGGGAAAGCTGTCGAGGTTAAGTTCCTCGATGGATGTGCCATTTGCATCTCTACACCCTGTTAGCAGATGCACTTTAGCAGGGTCCACTTCACCATACTGTTTGGGTTCACGGTGCCCGCCCAGTATTGTAAATTGCCTGAGTTACATGAAGCCATTGGGCATGTTACAGTGTAGAGTCACCTCAAGTGGAAGTGCGAGTAAATACCGGTACTGTATAAGTGACAGGCAAAGTGTGAGAAAGGAAGACAGAAATAGGATGATAAAAGTGAAGGAAAATGTTGGTAGCTTTATATCAAGCGAGTGGAAGATGGGTGTCCTCACCTACCACCATCACCTCTTTAGTAGAGACATATATTTAACATCAAAGTTTCGCCTGCAGTGGCAAAAGACTTGGTGACTCTGGTGATTCGACCATAGTATTAGGCCTTGGCTGGGAACAGCTCACAGTAGCTGTCGGCTGAGATGAGGAGCTTGCTTGAAAGATAAGCTACCCGTTTTTATATTAAGGGAAATAGCAGCTAAAGACTAGCCTTGGTGATAAGTCCAGCATCATGCAAGCTTATTCTTGGTGTAAGAGAGAGAGAGAGAGAGAGAGAGAGAGAGAGAGAGAGAGAGAGAGAGAAGTGGGTTATGCTGGATCAAGACTGAAGGTGGTAGCAAATAATGAGTCAGTGTGTGGAAATGCCGAAACCTAGTACTGTACTGAATACTGTACTGAAGTAGGTGTTCAAGTAATATATACCATCAATACAAACCTAAGTTAGAAAATGAAATCTCTTGCAGGCTTTGGGTTACAAGGGGGAGTTAGCTGGGACTGGAAGATAAAAGCAGGGAACAGTAAAGTAATGGTATACCAGAAAAGGTGCAGAGAATGAATGGTGAGTGACAGTGAGTGCAGTGAAGCGTGAGGAGAGAGTTGTCGAGATGATGGATCACGAACATTGACAGAAAGAAGCACAGGCACTGGTAAATCACAAGACTACTTAAAACTTCGTAAGCAAACATCATTCAGAAAAAAAAAAAAAAAAAAGAGGGGGCAAACACAGAGACATTAATAAACAGAACAAAACTGACACCACAGTATACTCATTCGGGCACGGACACTACCACTGTACTCAGTGTTTGAGTTCCAAATGGTCTGCTGAGCAACAGTCAGCTTGTGAAGTGACAATAATTGTGACTGTAAGATCTATAAATTTTCACAAACTGTTTAACTTATTAATTAGTATGTTTGAACTTATCGGCAAAGGGTGATATTGACAGTACTCATTACTACTGAATAATCATGGAACACCAAACTTACATCTGAAATTTTCACTGTCGTAAGGACAACCGGTGTCCTTCATTTCTGCTGAAATAAATCTTAACACTTTATATGAATCTTCTGGCTGCTTAGGAGGGGGTGGCCCACCACCAGTCTTCACAGCTTCCCGCTTCCTGATGGCATGGGCGTGCTAGGTCCTAGAATTTTTTAAATTTTGTTTCAGAATAAAAATTAATTTAAAAGATTTACTCGTGAATGTAGAAATGACATGAGTTACCGGTACTGCATTACTAGAGAACACTCAGTCCAAAACTTGTGAAAAATTATGAGAAATTAGCAGTGTGGAGCTACTGCAAATAATTATCATTAACAATTGTTGTATGCACACTAACATTCATGTTTCTCAAGTACCTACAGTATTACTCCAAGTAAATATAATATTTCATTGATATGGGTACAAAATGCTAATGTCTGTACGGCAATAGTTGAGTTTTTATATCAAGTACCTTGTGAACAATATATCCAATACCACATCCCCGTCTGTGGCCACATTAAAACAAAGTTACTTTTCAAAACCTCAAACCAATGGTAGAGGGAAAATACACGATCACCGTCTTTTACAATTCACAAGGAGCACTAGAGCATATATCAAGGTTTGGCTTGGTTTAATGTCAGCCAGATGGCTGATGCCAGTGATGAGTGGAGGGGAGGGGGTGGAGATTGCCCGCCAAAATTTAGGTTAAAGTAGGATCACTCATGTTTTCATCAGTATGCATCATTGTATTTAGTATTTCACTTCCTCTTCCATGATGAGAAAAGTATCACTTCCAGGAATAATCAGTATGAAATGAATTTCAATATGTGTATGAAAGAACTAAAATCTGAATATGAAACAAATTGTTTACCCAGTTAAACTGGTCTACAAAATTGCTTGTAACCTTCCAATGTTGGAAACCACCTACTTGAGCTTTTAGACATGGCCACAGACCTCAGGGTACCTAAAATTTGAGCATTAAGCTGTACATACTGCAGTTTCAGGAACTATATGAATACTTACTTGACTTTTATACGTTCCCTAGCTGTCTTGAGCTGTTGATGAGACCTCCGGACTCCCATCCCTGCTACATTAAATTTCTCCACTATTCGGTCCCAAGCCTCTTGCTTAGCTAGGACTATCTATCTGTTTTTCTATTGTACAGTACTGGCTCCCCCTTAACCAGTTCCACAAGAACATCACGTTCTAGTGAGGTCATGGGGCTGATTCTGACTGAATCCATTTTATAGGTTCTTGGTGTGGCTTCCAAGCTTCCAAGTACGGTATAATATCGATGGAGCCTTTTCTGTGACTCTTGTAAAGACAGACTAAAGAGAGGTTCAAGCAGAATGCAAAACTAATGTAGGTTTGGGGTTAACTCGTGGTGAACAACCTCTACAGTCGAAAGCACACGAGAGAGTAAATACAAAACAAATGACGCGGGCAAACCGCACGTCCGGCGTACCAATCTCACGACTTCTCTCCCAGAATGCACCTCTGCAGCATACCAACCCTTCCGTTGTCTCTTTCTTTGAAGAGGCTTCTCGCCAGGTGTTTAAAGGTACTATCACGTTCCCCTAACCAGCCACTGTGTGAATCAGAAACACCTGAGGATTGAACAACGAAGCAGCTGAAAGAAGTGCCATTTTCACCCAACAGATGGCGCACAGAAATGTTTATATAGGGAGGTTGGGAGAGGGAGGTGCGACGACCGACGAGAGGATGTTTGTATCTGCGTGCAGATAACGTAGCTTAAATCCATTTTATTAATTCAAATGGTAATGATGATGATAATGATGATGATGAGAAGGAGGAGGAGGACGAAAAGGGTTATGATAATGATGAGTGTTGGTAATACTGATAGTAATGATATAGATGGTGGATTTACTGATTGACTTGCCGAACAGCCGACTGTGTCCCTAACTACACGCAGCTTCAGTTACTCTCGACCGATTCCACTCACTCCCAACCCCCTCACGGTTATGGACCCCACGACACGATAAAGGAAAACAAGTCAGTATTATCGAGGCCTTGGGAGGGAGAGGACCGTGGCAGAGAAAAGGGTAAATAGAGACGCGACAGAGAGAGGGAGAGAAGAACAACGGGATAGAAGAAAGAAGGGAAAAAAATGAGAAACAGAAATGATGACAAAAACCATAGGAGAGAGAGAGAGAGAGAGAGAGAGAGAGAGAGAGAGAGAGAGAGAGAGAGAGAGAGAGACAGACAGACAGACAGACAGACAGAGACAGAGAGAGACAGAGACAGAGACAGAGAGAGAGACATGGCATATATGAAAGAAGGAGGGGAACTGTGAGATACAGAGGAAGAAAACAATCTTGAGATATACAGGGAGAAGAGATCAGTGTTATACAGAAGAGGGAGGAAGAGAAGAATGATACAGACAGGGAGAAGAAAAGAAGAAAACTTTGGGTTAGAAAGGGAGAGGACCATTTCTCTCTCTCTCTCTCTCTCTCTCTCTCTCAGAGAGTGTGAACCTTTACCCACACACATTTCCATCCACATCTCTCCCCTTTAAGGCATCCTGTGAAAGAAAAAAATCCCTCACACATTTTCACATATAGATTTGTTCGTTCATTAGCCGTCTCATGGTCGAGATAATTCCAGCATTCTATTCCAACAAATGCCACAAAATTTTATATTGCAGAGAGTGAGAAGCAGAAGCCTGGTAAAGTTGATTCTGTCACCATCAAAATTCTTATGATGGGAGAACTCTAGAATTATCCGATATCTAATACCAGGGATTTTTATTTAGCTAAGAATGAGACGTAGAACACAATGAAAGTTAATTCTATCGCCTCTGATAATCATGGTCGTGACAAATCTATTATCGCAAACTAACTAACGCCAGACGATTTTTTTCAGCTAGGAGTGAATCATAGGAGCATCAGAGTGATAACCCTTTAAGTGCCACGTTAATATAAGGTGTTCTCTTCTGGTTACCAAATGACGATTTCCTTCAGCTGAGAAAACACAGCCAGAGGAGCTGACTCTTTCAGTATACTGGCCCCCCTTTTCTAATTTGTTTTTGCCATCTACGCATTATTTTCTTCGGGTTAGGGAAGACTTCTCATACTGGGAGGGTTAAATATGCCTCTCATAAACCCATTCAATGCTACTGTTTTTTCCTAAAAATAAACAGTACCTAATGTCTGCAAGGATAAGGTGAAAAAGCTCATTATAGTTAAGGAGTTAAGAGATTGTTTGGAAGGAAGTCTCACACGCAGTTTTCCTTTGTGATTAGTCTGTTCATTAATCCTAAATATACAGTGATGTTATTTATTTTTGCTACCACCAAACTGTATTAGTAATCTCAGGTAACTCTGCGTAAATAAGATCGTCTGATGGCAGAACAAGAGCAAAATGCGCAGACAGGAAAGAATAAAACAGTAAAATGTGTAGACATAAGAGAGCAAAACAGTAAAATGTGAAAACAGGAAAAGGACTTGATTTTAAAAACTCCGAAAATATTGTAGCCTTAAGCCTAAATAATTATTCACATGACTTCCCTTGCAACGCCTTAATATCGAAGAAGAAAAATATAATATTAGTTTACCTTAAGGAAAATATGGAGGAAAACACACACACACACACACACACACACACACACACACACACACACACACACACACACACACACACACACACACACACACACACCAAATCCCAGGCACATTAGGATGACTGTGTTTGCGCCTTCCTAGTTTCAGAGTTTGCAAACTTCACAGTCAGTGTTTTTTCCTCCTGTAAACTGTATGGAAAAAGAGTGTAAGTTTTTAAACACACGTCAGAGTGTTGATATTCTTCGCTGTTATCCTGAAACATGTGATATATTTGTGTGTGTGTGTGTGTGTGTGTGTGTGCTTGCTTGCTTTGCTCCTTCCAAACGCGTTTATACAACTTAGGAAGGATCCGTTGTAGATTTAATTCAGTCTACATCACTCCCATCTCGACGAAATAATCTCGACTACTCTTAAGAAAACGGTTTAAAACGAGAGAAATATATATATATATATATATATATATATATATATATATATATATATATATATATATATATATATATATATATATATGTATGCAAAACTAAAAGGATAATCGGACTGCGGGTATTACTTTACATCTCTCCCTTTATAGCTCTGTATCTTTTAACCTCACTTATCCATCTCCATTTTTCTTTATCAAGTGTGCATTATTAGAAAAATTAGAAGTGGATCCATTTATATATTTTCATCTTTGTTAGCAGTGTCTTATCAGAAGGATTACAGACGGATCATCTTTCTGTATCATTATCAGGTGTACATTATCACAAGAATCAGAGACAGATCCAAAATTCTCCATCTACCTTTTAATTAGAAGAATTAGTGGCGGATCCAGGGTGGGGTGAGAGGGTTTGAGCACCCTACGCCCCCCCCCCCCTATTAATCGTCTTTTAGAACCAACGAGCTTGTGTCATTAACCAGCTAAATATGGCTTCATTTACCCTTCACAATTTATATGTGACTGATATTTTGAAGAATTACCTGACTACTCTAGTAATCCAAATCTACCTTCCCTGCCTCCTTGAAAGATAGCATGATGATAAGAGGATTATATTATGAATCGATAAAAGAAAATCAAACAGCAAGTGCATAAGGTTATTGCATTTCTCGTGACCTTATCTGAGAGAGAACAAAACCGGGTAAGGTATTTTGCCGTGATTTAAGGTTGGGTCCCTCGTGCCATACATCTCAGGGGTAACGTGTGTGTGTGTGTGTGTGTGTGTGTGTGTGTGTGTGTGTGTGTGTGTGTGTGTGTGTGTGTGTGTGTGTGTGTGACCGAGAGAAAAAAGAGAGAAAAAAGCTTGAGAAACTCATTACACATCCTCAGCCTCATTCCACACCCTAAATTGTTGCAGGCTCTCGCTTCAGACCCAAACTTTTCTCCTCACCAGTCACATTTTTTTCCTCCTCTCATAGCTCTTCTTCCTCCCCTGGTTTCATTTTCCTACTGTTTAAAACTGTTTCTTCGTCCTTTCCTCGTGTCTTTTTTTTTTTTTTTTTTTTTTTTTTTTTTTTTTCCACCATGCAACTTTCTTAGCTTCCCCCATTTTCCTTTTTGTCCCCTTTCCTCCTAACTCTTCCTTCTTTTTCCGATGCATTTTCTAGTATGTTTTATCCTTAGCTCCTCCATCACGATCACTGACGTCTATATCATTATGATCAGACTTCCTCCAGACGATTTTATTCAGCCTACAGAGGACTTTTAGTACTGAAGGGGTTAAGGAAGGAAATATCTACCGAGGGTCTCCATGATTTTGAAAAGCCCTTCCCTTAAGCTTAGTAAAATCGTTTGGATATAGCACGAATAAAGTAATAAAAACGTTTTCGTATTTAAGTAGATTGTCTTCTTCGTCCCGTTTTCTCCCTTATCCATTCCTTCTGTCTCTTCCTGCCATTCTTGTCAGGACCCACTTTTCTCTTTTCATTTTCTTACTGATTCTTCTCTCTTAATTTATTCTCTTTCTATTTCATCTCTCTTTTCTATTCTAGGTTAATTTCCCTTTTATTTTTTCCCCAAGACAAGTCCTTCGTCTTCGCCTCCACCATCCCTCTTAATTTCGTCATTCATTGCATTTCTTTCTTTTCTTTATTTTCTTCTACATTACATGTTCCCAGTGAGTGCCCTGTTTTCATCTCAATTCTGATTTTCCAAGATTTCGTTGTTTTTTAAAGCTGCATGGTAAATGAAAGGCGTTTGATTATTTTTGCTCTACATGTTTATTTTTGCTTCCCTAACCTCATTGATAATAATGGAAAATATGATGATGATGATGATGATGATGATGGATGTATTAAAGTTCTGCTTCTTTTCACACCCACTGCTCAATATTCGAAGTCCAATGCACATTTTTCCTTTTTTTTTTTTTTTTTCTATCTCCCCATCAATCAGAATTCAGTCTCTTCAGAATTATAGGCTGTTACTCATAATACGTAAGGAAGGCTAGATGATGAAGATGAGGCCTATATTCTCTCGGCACTTTAATCTCTCTCTCTCTCTCTCTCTCTCTCTCTCTCTCTCTCTCTCTCAAACACACACACACACACACACACACTACCCCTCATACGCAGTTCCAGTCTGTTTTCTATAATCATGACCGACATTCACGGCAGCAAACTGATCTAGCAATTTAGTTCGTCGCAGCAAATGGAATGGATACTGCTAATACTTTTAATAATAATTCTGGACCACGAGAGTATTTACAGATTAAAATTATGATTACATGTACAGCTGCTGTCAATAATTCCTTCACGTACCTGGGATCTATAAATTGTAGTAAATAAGTAACCAAGCAGCTCTAAATATGGCTGGTTAATTTTCTATATAAGGCTAACCTATGCCAAAAGTATCGTTGTATAAGCTAGGCTCTATAAAAGACAAGGCAGTATATATTCATCGCTGGTTAATGTTCTGTACGATAGGCTGGACTCTATCAAAATTATCTATGTGTAAATAAAATAAAATAAGGAACAATATATAATAATGGCTGGTTAATCCTGTACACGAAAGGCTTAAAGTCTACCTAAGCTGTCAGTGTATATGCTAAAGAAAATAAGGAACCAATTAATATATATATATATATATATATATATATATATATATATATATATATATATATATATATATATATATATATAATAATTGGTGAATTGGTGACTAATGGTATATAATTACGACCGAACTCTGCCTAAATTAATTATCAGTGTATAAGCCACCTCCCTGCTCCAGAGGCAGACATCATTAGGCTCAGAGTCACGGACAATTAGCATTTAATGATGCTCGTAGGTATGCAGATCGTTATAGAGGAGTCTGGCTGAATATCATGAGGATGGGTGTGAGCGTGGATATTATTAGATACGGCATAAATAAGCACCATCTCGTATCTATCTCTTGTATCTATTTATTTATCTATCTATCTATCCGTCTATATCTATATTTATCTATCTATTGCCAGGGGGAGGCCGTGGCTGAATCGGTAGAGAGGCGGCTTGCAATCCTGATGGACCCAGGTTCGAATCCCGGCTGGGGTAGGGAACAGTTTACGGGATTTGAATTTCATGAAAGCAGACTTTCCTGATCTACCAGATGACCCGCTGACATGTCATAAAAGTACCCCCGCTAATACCAATACACCAGTCCTGTATGAGACAGCCCTAGCATGTATTCAATATGGACGGTGGGTGTTAGTGCCGAAGTGGTGACATGTGGAGGTGTAGGAGGACTACTGGGCCTAGGGATAGGCTACTGCCCCCGAGATATAGGTCCTAAAGCCTTTGCCCAGAGTCGGACACATAAAAAAAAAAAAAAAAAAAGACGCCTTAATCAGGCATGGAGTGGCTACAAATGAATCGCGTCATGTCACACTGTTCTCAACTTTCTGGTTGTCCTCTTTTCAACCTACACTCCCCCTCACTCATATACCTCTTCATCCCATCCCTCAAAATCGTCCTTGGTCTCCTTCTCACCCTCCCACTCCACTTCATTCACATACACTCTCCAGGTCAGTCTCTTATCCATTGTCCTCTCCACAAGGCCATAAATACACACACAAAACATATACATCAGGCCACACGTATAGGCTATACACATATTTACCAGGATATTAACCCCTTCATAATGGAAACCTCTCTTGTAATTTATTTTAGCTGAAGCCATATGATTTTTTTTATCAGAGTGAGTAGTATGAACCCAAATGGTAGTATCAGTATCATTAACCTTCTCACGGTCACGCCAACTCTAGCCTTCTATTCCTGATCGCGCCAGATGTTTAATGTTTAAATTCAACCTGGAGTGAATCAGAGGGCGTGAGTGTTAATGATGCAGTAAGTGTGCACGTCATTAGTTAGCAGTGTAGCCGAATTTCCTGAGGCTGGGGGGATGACAGCGTAAATTTAAAGTAATCCCTGTATAATCGGGGAAAAGAGTTCGCCGAATATTTTAGCGTTTTTAGTTCTCACTTTTCTCTTCTGATATGATACGCCCGAGAAGGAAAGCGACGGATATGTCCAAAGTGTAAAGCAGACGCGATGGCAGTAGCGGATGTACTTTAGTACCAGACTGTATTTAAAACATAGTTATATACAAATACACATCCACTGTGAATGAGTATATATAAATGCACACACGTAGAAACATGATGCAAGTATATTGCTGCATGTCTAAAACTATACGCATGCCTATATATATATATATATATATATATATATATATATATATATATATATATATATATATATATATATATATATATATATATATATTAGCTTGCTCACTTATTTACCCACTGTATAAAACAGAAGAGAATTCCCAAAACATGGTGTAATGCAATAGTTATTTTACTCTACAAAAAACGTGACTCAGAAGATCTTAGTAACTATCGACCCATTAGCTTACTATCAGTCATTTACAAACTCTTCTCTAAAGTCCTTACGAACAGAATAACAATAATTTTGGAGGAAAACCAATCTCGTGAACAGGCAGGATTCCGAAGCGGGTATTTGACCACTGATCATCTACACACAATGAATCAGCTAATTGAGAAAACTACAGAATATAATAAACCACTGTGCTTAGGTTTTGTTGATTACGAAAAGGCTTTTAATTCATTGAAGCACATAGCAATTATAAATTCATTGCGAGAACAAGGAATGAATGAGAACATTGTAAAACTGCTCGAGAACATATATAAAGAGGGAACTGCTACAGTTAGATTACATAAGGACTCGCAAAAAATTAAGATTGAGAAGGGCGTGCGTCAGGGAGATACAATTTCACCATAATTATTTACAGCTTGTCTAGAAAGTATTTTCAGAAAGCTACTCGTAGACTGGGAAAACAAAGGAGTGAACATAGATGGAGAAAAGCTAAACCATTTAAGATTTGCAGATGACATTGTCCTAATCTTCAGAAACAGCGGAGGCATTGCAAGAAATGTTAAATGACCTGAACAGAGACAATCTGAAAGTAGGGCTAAAGATGAACCGGAGTAAAACTAAAGTAATGTTTAATTCACAAACAACAAAGAGCGCCATCAGATTCAGCGATGAAATTCTTGAAGAAGTTGAGGAGTACAATTACCTGGGACAAATACTAAAATTAACGAAAGATCATGATAGCGAAATAAAAAGACGCATTACAATTGGACGGAAAGCTTTCGGTATACATAGAGACATTATGAAAAGTAGCTTGCTAGTTTGTATGAAACGAAAAGTATATAACAAATGTACAATTCCAGCTATGACATATGGTTGTGAGAGCTGGAAACTGAAAAAATCAATGGAAAATAAATTAATCCGTTCTCAGAGAGCAATGGAAAGGTCAATGTTGGGAATATACAAGAGACAGGAAAAGATCAACTTGGGTGAGAGAGCAGACTAAAGTCAAAGATATTATAGAAGTTATAAAAGAACAGAGATGGAGGTGGGCAGGCCATATAGCAAGAATAATGGATAACCGATGGAGCAAGAGGCTGACTGACTAGACACCAAGAGATTGTAGGAGTAGCAGAAAAAGGCCAGACAGGAGATGGAGAGATGAGATAGAGAAATTTGCAGGGAAAACTTAGCAAAGATTGGCTTAGTCAAGGAATTCGTGAAAAAGGTTGGGGGAGGCCTTTGTTCAACAGTGGACTAGTTATGGCTGATGATGAGATATAGATAGATAGATAGATAGATAGATATAGATATATTCTCGGCGAAGTGATAAAATCCGCCTGGCTAAAAAAATTCCAGCATCAATATTATATTCAGAGAGCTTTACCTTGGCCTGCGACCTTGACGCTTGATATTTTTCTTTCAATATTCCTGCACGTCGCTGAGGTGACCACAGACATTATTCCATTTTTTTTTTTTTTTTTTTTTTTGTATTTTATTCTTCATTCATGTTATTTTTTTCAGATGTTTCTACGGACAGATATATTCATGTATGCTGTCAGCCATCTCTTTGATCGCGTCTTCTTTAGCATTTTATCCTAACTGGCGTCAAATGATTATTGTATATTCAGCTGCGAGTGAGATTATCACAGTTAATCCTCTCATGATCGGAACAATTCTAGTATTCTATTTCAGGCGATTGCCAGAGTCATAGGAACTTACATTTATTAATTTTATATTTCTTTTTATTTCTTTTGGGCAGGGTAGACTGAGGGCTGGGGGGCACTGATGGGGTTAAAGTGGTAATGGGAGGCGAGGAGATGAAGAGGGAGGAGGGAATGGAAAGGGGATGGGGGACGTGGGTGATGATGAGGGCGGAGGAAAATGAGGTGAAGGGAAGGAGGAGGTTAAGGGAAGGAGGATCGACGGGGTGGGGGAATGGGAGAGGGGGAACGGGGAGGGGTGGAAATAATCCTGTTCTTAGCTGATGCTCTGGGCCACCAACTCTATTTACATGTCAGTAAGCTCTAAAATCCGTTCTTTTGTCTAGGGATTCGTTGACGTACAGATGATAGACGGACGATAAACAGACAGACAGACAGACGGCAGATACTCAAACGATAGATATACAGACAGTCGATACACAGACGATAGTAGGATGATATATGGAGAGACAGACAGGAGGGATCACAAAAATTCCTAATGAGACAGTGGACCACCTTGTCATCAGAAATCCACCTATACCACGTACCGTAAACTGTAGGGATATAAATCAACAGAACTATAGAGTTACAATGGCCATAGGGTTTTGCGGTGCACGTCTTCGTTTGTTAGTAACACATTCACTACTTCATCTTTGTCACATCAGCTTATAAAGATATAGCTTAAAATTCTGATGTTACGGAGATTTGCTTAGTACCGATACGTGTCTCCCGAATTACACGCATTTGGAATTACTATGCTAAGACGATAAAACTAAATGGTTCACGTGGACCTGAATTATTGACTGAACTACAATATTCAGTAAAATCAAAGCAATGATTAAACTAAAATATTAATTGCATAGCTAGGGAAATAAAGTTTTTGTCCAGGGCGTAGACGGCTGTTAAATATATCCAGTGTAACAGAACACTATGTACACACGGTAAATAGAGAGAGAGAGAGAGAGAGAGAGAGAGAGAGAGAGAGATGTACATACACAGGTATATTGCTTGGCCTATTTACGAAACAATGTGGCACAAGGACGAAGAATGCGTGTTGGCCTTGTATTACAGCGTGGGTTGGCTGAAATATTACGAATGCCATCGGTCCCCATCTGTGAGACTTCTTTTTCCCCGTGTGCACAACAAAAATATATACTGTATATAACTGAATAAAATAAATGCATTAGCCTACTACCCGGGTGAAAGATGGATTTACATAAATGTGGCTTCTCTTCGCTTTATTTTCTTAATGCAAATATTTATGAATGTGCACTTGTATAATAATGTTTGAACTTTATGGAGTATTACCAGACAATGTTTATATACGCACATAAAAGAAGTTGGTGGAGAATTTTAAAATCTTTACGCGCAGTTGGAAATGTAAGTGGGAAAGATTAGAATACAGTTTTTGGGACTTTGTATAATAAACTACTAATGGGTACTGTAGCGGGACACCCCTTGGTGGCATCAATATAACGGGGCAGGTCCATTGTCTGGTCATACAAACGTCCTTCACTTCCCTCCCTATCCCCCAAAAGGAGGATGGTGGACTGCAGCCAGGGGATAATATCAGTCTGCAGTGCAGTTCACATCCAATTGAACTTGAGTTCCAACTACTACTACTAGCATTGAAGAAAAACGACTAAACCTAGATGGAGTCGCTCTAATTTTACGAAAAAAAGTAAAATTCTGCATAAATAAAAAATGCTGGTGTATAATGCAATCTCTTCCATCCAGCTCCTTAGAAATCGCTTGCTTGGTCTGCGTGAGGGAGGCCCATAAGGAAATAGTGTGAGGGAGATGGAGAAACATGAAGAATGAAAGTGGGAGGTGAGTGAGGAAGGATGAGAAAGTGTGAAAGGGTGTGAGGACAGTGTGAGGGAATGTGTGAAAATATGAAAGACGTGGAAAGAAGTGAGAGAGACAGTATGAGGGAGTGTGGGATACAGTATAAAAGTGTGTGAGAGACAGTTTGAGGGAATGTGAGAGACAGTTTGAGGGAGTGTGAGAGACAGGTTGATGGAGTGTGAGAGACAGTGTGAAGTACAGTTTGAGAGATAGTGTGAGGCAGTACGGGAGACAGTGTGAGGAAGGAAAATGGACTGTAAGAGTGTGTGGGAGAAGTGTGAAGGATGAACGTGATATGTGAGGGGGAGTTTGAGAAGAAAGTGTGAAAAGAGATACGAGAAAGGAGTAATGAGAGGAAATGTGAGGGAGAAGTATAACGAGAGGTGTGATGCAACGTGAGAGACTGTGAGGGATTGTCACAAAGAGTGTGAGCGAGTGTGAAAGACTAAGCGGGAATGCGAGAAGCAGGATGAAGGAGCGTGAGGGAAAGTGTCAACGAGTATGAGAGACAGTGTGAAGGTGGAGTGACAACGATGGATGTGAAGTGTATGAAAAAGAAGTGTGAAGGAGAACTGGCAGAACTGAACGTCAGAGGTGTGATGGACTGTGAGAACCGAGTGTGTGGAGCTAGTGTGAGAAGAAAGTGTGCACAGGTCAAATTAAGAGGGGGTGTAAGAAGAGAGTGGCATGGGTGAATATGAAGTTTGTGAGGGAATACAAAAAAGAATAAATGTTAGTAGAGACATTAGAAAGAATAGTCAGTAATGTAAGAGTTGTGTGGCAGAGAATAACTGAAACATGAGTAAGGAAGAGCGTGAAAGATGGAAACAAGGTAAAGGGGATAACGAAAGAGGACTGTGAACTATGAGCGTGAGGGAAATATATGAGCAACTAGATTGGCACTCAGTAGAACGCATACCTCCGCCAACGCCCTATCTCGTAATGTTAAAGAAAATGAAAAAAAAAAAAAATCCTTTATCCGCACCCTTATCCGGATCCGGACCAAAATTTAATAAGTGTATTCTGGGTCAAGGCCCATTCTTCTATCAAGTTTCGTGGAAATCAGTCCAGTAGTTTTTGTGTAATCTTGCTCACAAACCAACCAACAAACAAACCGACAAACCGACAGGGGTGAAAATATAACATCCTTGGCAGTGGTAGAAATGGGAGCATAATTCAAATGAGTGATGTGAGAGAATAAAATGAGACTGATTAAATTGCGAGGTGCGAGGGAGTATTATAACTTGCAAAAAGGTAAAAGAGAGAAAGTGTGTGTGATTAATGAAGGCCACGATGATGGTGAAGGGGAAGAAGTGTGTAGCTGGAACGTGAAGGATGAATATGAAGGGAAGAATTAGCAAAAGCCGAGTATAACCACAAGACATAAGCACCAGAAAGCAATGAGAATCAAAACTCAGTAAAAATAATAATCCTGTACAGTCAGTAAGCAAGACTGATTTTTAAAAAAATCAATAATAATCAGCTTAAATAAAGAAAATGAAAAAGTAAGTAGGAGAGTAAATTAAAGCAGCACTCAGTCAAAAAAATAAACTCTGGAAAAGCAAAAGAGGACCCGCACCCAGTCAAACGAACGATCTCTCACGAAAAATAGAACAATTAATTTTATCCGAAAGGCAGAAAAAAGATCAACACACAAACTATAAAAACGAAGCCCTCAAAAAGATAAGAAGACAAGAATCATTTGCAGCAAGAAGTAATATCGTCACCAAAAACGCATCAACACACACACACACACACACACACACACACACACACACACAGCATTCGTCACACATCACTCACATTAAAAGGAAACAGCACACAAGAACACAAAGAAAAAACCTTCACTGGCATTAAGCGAATCAACTCTCATCCAAACAGAATCAGCAGTCAACCAAGTGGAATCAGAAGTCACTTAAACAGAATCAGATATCCACAAATAGCATCGCCAGTCTCCCAAACGAATCAGCAGTCTCTAAGCGAATCAGCACTGAGAGGGGAAACCAGAGTGAGGACATCAGAATGAAGGACGTGAAGATTGAGAAAGAATCCCGAAGGAGGAGGTGCGTGAGGAGAGAGACTGAGTAGAAGCGGGAGGGAAGGGAATTGGAAAAGGGGGGGGGGAGCTAATCGCAAGGAAGGGCAGGGGGAGGAGGGGGAGGCATACTCTTGTAGTCGTTGAAGGCTCCCTGATTAGCTCTCCTAACCAGCTCATCATTTATTTATTTATCTATTTACTTAACGAGTTACAATTTACATTTCACTTCTTTATTTTTTATATTTCACGATATAAATATCAGTACATATAAGGGGACTGTATCAGCTATCTTGGGCACATTTGGCTTCCTTATTAAACAAATCTTGGCTAAATCTTATATATATATATATATATATATATATATATATATATATATATATATATATATATATATATATATATATATTTATATATATATATATATATATATATATGTATATATATATGGTTATTGCACATCTACTGTTCCTCACATACAATAAACTCTATTCTCGTACGCTTAGGCTTCCTACTAGTTTCTAATTTACAGACAATACCTCTTCCTGACTGACTTATTTTTCGATATTGTTCGAAAATATGCCTCTGTATGCTATTTTTTTTTTTTTTTTTTTTTTTTTTTGTATCTTACTTCGATACTGATACTTTGTTAGTTTATGTCGATAGTTACAGAAATGTATCCCTCCCTTTACTACGAGTTGCCTCCTCTCTCAGCAGAAGAAATTATTGCGTTGTTTTAAGAACAGAAAAAGAACAATGTGGGATAATACGTAGATTAAATAGCTAGGGAACAAGTGCTCTAGAGAGTCCCCTGAGCTTACTAGAATACGACGCCTTGAAGCTCATCAATAAAATGTTTCGATAACGAATAAAATCATTATCATCTTCGTCATCATGATCATCATTCAGATCTCTTGCCCCGCCTACGGATGAGGTGAGATAATAACAAAAATGTATTTTAAAAAGTCTTTATATCACCTGGCGTCTATACACTGCAGAAATGAGAAAACTAGAATGTAATCCACAAAATAAATCGCCAAGGAAACAGTGCTGAAAGTCTCGGAGGATACGAAAATACTGTCTTAGTCCTCGTCCAGCCCCAAGGGATATGTCTCATCACGTGCCCCTTCCCCCGCTGATAGAGGCAGAATTCAGATGTAATCCCGCAAGCAGTAGCAGGCAGCCTCGAGGGAGCTGTGGGAGTGAGGCTGGCCGGAGAGGAGGCTGGAAGAAAAGTAGAGGAAGGAGGAAAAAAGGAAGGAGTAGGCAATAAAAGTCGGGGAAAGAGTAAGGAGGGAAACGAAATAAAGGAAAAAGAGTAACGAGAAAAATGCTGAAAGTAAAGTATGTAACGGGGAACTGTTGACAGTAAAATGGATAGGGAAACCCAAGGAAATCCATAAAGAGGAGGGAAAGAATTAAAGAGTAAAAAAAAAAAAAAAAGCAATAAAACTCAAGGAAGAGAGGAGTGAGTAAAGAAAGCAGTGAAGCTCAAGGAAGAGAGAAATGAATAAGGAAGGCGGCGAAACTCAAGAATGAATAAGGGCAACAGAATTCATGGAAATAAAGGATGGAAAAGGATGACATCGAAACTCAGGGAAATGCTCGTAAGGAAAGAGTAAGGAAGACAACGACACCAAGGAAGAAAATAAAGAGTTATGAAATACGAAGCTCAAGGAAGAGAGGAAAGGGGAGGAAGAAAAAAAATCTAAGGAGAAAAGTTTAAGCGAGGAGGCGGTGAGTAAATCCCTCGTACTCAGTTGCCTATTTGACGGTAGACCACAGTTTATTACACGGAAAAAAATTCTTTATTGCGGCAGTAAGGTGAGGGAAAACAGATTTGCCAAGACAACCCTGTTCAGTACACAGTGAAGGAAAACCATACAGCTGGCTTCATTGCTGATAAACACACCCACACCCACACCCACACACACCCACACACACGATGTATATACACTGATAAGCAATTTGAAGAAAGAACTTTCTCATTTTCTTGTCCTCTAAAAATGCTAGTCATTAAACGGAGAAGCTGGAAAAGATATGCACACTAAATTGAGAAGCCTGTCTCTCATTTCATGTCATCAGAAATATATGGGAACAAAAAATTACTTCAAAAAGAAACATCTCTCAGTCTCCTTGCTTTCCAGAATATTTACGTACTAGGAAAATGAAGAGAAAAAAACAAACATAAAAGCTTGATAATTGCGAGTCTCATTCACCTTCATTAAAACAAAGGCACTGACGAGGAAAATGAAAAAGTATATATAAAAGGGAAAAAGGAAACTGAAAAAATAGCCTCCCATCTTCCTCCGTAAAAATCACTATTACTAGAGCAAAATGAAAAGTCGAAAAAATTACGTACGGAGATATTTAGGAAAAAACTGCCTTGCATTCTGCTCCTTTTCAAAAACATGCACTCAAGCAAAATGAAAAATCGAAACGATCTATGTCCAAAAAACATGAAAAATTCACCTGCCATTCTCCTACTGTCAAAAAAAAACAAGCAAAACGAAAAAGTAAATAATAAAAATATCCGTCAGAAAAAATTTGAAAAGCGCGCCTCTCATTCTCCACCTTTCCGGAAATAACACACTGAAGCAGAGTAAAAAATCGAAAAAGACCCATAAGTGAAAAAAGAAATGAAAAGCAGGTCTCTCAATTTCCTCCCCTCAGCCTCTAAAAATCCCTGTGAGTCCATCTTCTTTAGTCGACCGACACGTAAACCCGTAGTTAATGAAGTGCTTTACGCTAAGACTTTAGGGAGGAGGAGAAAAAGAAAATGCGTTGGATCAGAGAGACGTAATTTTAAAAATGGGAATGGAAGGGAATGATACAGACAAAGGAAGGCGAGAGGAAAAGAGAAAGAAGCAAGGAAGCAGAAAATGTTAGATTATGGAAAAGAAGGGAGGCGGAGAAAGGGAGAAGGAAGAAAAGAAGGAAGGAAGGGATGGAGGAAAGAATGGTATAAGAGGAGAGGAGAAAGGCTGAGGACATGAGAAAGGAGGGAAAGAAATAACTATGGCAACAAAGAAATAAGGAGTACACGTGAAGTGCTTTATGTAAGAATTCAGGAGGGGAGTGAGATTCTTTCTTTTGCAGGTGAGATGATAACACTACTCCGCCGGAGCAACTCTTCACTTAGCTGGAGGAACTGTTGTACAGGCTCGCCGGTGGTATGTGCTGGATTGCCTTCTTGATAGGGCGATAGGGATGTTAGGTTGTTAATCCAATCCCACGAACATGAATAACCCTTTCTTCCCCGGGTTTTTCCCTGCAGGATATTTAGGAACATTATGTGAATCTTGGCTGCCGCTGCTGCTGTTGTGGCTCCAGGCTCAACTTATGAGAACCATTTGGAGGATAATGAGTTGAGGGACATTGT
Organism: Coenobita brevimanus; assembly: GCF_032717465.1. NCBI lineage: Eukaryota > Metazoa > Arthropoda > Malacostraca > Decapoda > Coenobitidae > Coenobita > Coenobita brevimanus. The sequence goes on along the minus strand of NC_137027.1, from coordinate 25,773,873 downwards.
ATAACTAGGCAGCAAAATCGCCCAGTTAAATCGGTACCACCACACGCAGGCGTTCCACTGTCAATCACGAGACGAAATAGTGGCGAGTATGATTAGGGTGACATGCTTATAGATACATGGAATGATGGATTTGGAGGTGCACATGGAATGATTGATTTGGAGGTGCACATAGAAAGATAGATATGGAGGTGCACATGGAATGATAGATTTGGAGGTGCACATGGAATGATAGAAATGGAGGTGCACTTGGAAGGATAGATATGGAGGTGCACTTGGAATGATTGATTTGGAGGTGCTCATGGAGTGATGAATTTAAGGGTGCAGTTGGAGTCGTAGATTTGGAGGTGCACATGAAATAATAGGATTCAAGAGGGGATGGGATTAGAGGACTCTGAGAAAGAAGCGAATTAAAGGAAAGGAAAGGAAGTGGAGAATGGTAGGAAATTAAAAGTCACACGAATGGGCAGCAGATAGAACTGTATGGAATAAGACTGGGCGGGATAAAGAAGGACTGGGAATGGAAATGTAAGAAAAATAAAAGGAGCAGGGATGGAGAACAGTAGGAAGGAATGGGGTGGGCAAGGAGAAGAGATAGGGAGAGGAAGTAAGAAAGAAACCAGAGAAAAAAATAGGGAAACAGATTAGGTAGGCCTCCCTGACTTAGATCAAAGAGTAATAAGAAAAAAAATAGGCGTGCAAATGAAAGTGGGTGGAAAAGGGATGGGAAAGAGGGAAAGATGAATTAAGCAAAGGAAGGGATGATATAACGAGAAAGGGCAGTAAGAAGGGAAGAAATTACGGAAAAAAAAAATACGAAAGAAAGTGAGAAGGAACTGGAGCAGGAGACTGGACAGGAATGAAAAGGTAAAAGAAGGAAGAAGTATGCAGATGCAGCATAACAGGAAGTTAGAAAGAGGAATAGGGAGTAACTAAGGAAGAAAGAATAGAGGAAAGGAAAGGGCTTAGCTAAAAGGTAAATAAAAGTACAGGAATGGTGCTTTAGCAAAAGAAAAGAAAACAGAGATATCAAAGGCATAAAAATAGGGGATAGCAAATTACATAGGAACGACGGAAGGGATGGGTGGAGAGATATGGTGAGAGAGGAAAGGAGAAAAGAAATATGAAAAAGAGAAAAGAAAAGTAAATAAATAGTAGAGATAAAGAGGATAGAAAGTAAGGAGAATTGAAAAGTGCCGAGCAAGAGAAAAGTAACAGAAATAACGGGAGAAAGTACGTGGAGGAAGACGAATACGAGAAAAATAAAAGAATGGAGGAGAAGACGAGGAGATACCTTAACTGATGAAAGAAAAAGAAGAGAATATATTCAGTAAACAGGGGAAAGGAGTAGAAGAATTAGGAGCAGAGGAAGAGGGAGTAAATTAGGGCAGAATAGAAGCATCTTTCCTATTACAACCTTCTTTCTGACCGTCAGTATGGGTTCCGTCAGGGACGCTCCACAGGCAATCTTCTCACCTACCTTTCAGACTCCTGGTCATCCTCCTTTCGGGACTTTGGCGAAAGCTTTGCCATTGCACTTGATATCTCAAAGGCTTTTGATCTAGTCTGGCATAAATCTTTAATTTTCAAACTGCCTTCTTACGGTTTCTATCCTTCTATCTGTGCCTTCATCTACAGCTTCTTTTCTGATCGTTCTATAGCCGCTGTTGTAGATGGCCATCGTTCTTCTCCTAGACCTGTCAACAATGGTGTTCCTCAGGGCTCAACTTACAAACAAATAAACAAACCAACGCCGGCAAAAAACATAACCTCCTTGGCGGAGAGATCTGAGTGGAAAAAAAATTCTTTGAGGGTGGTGGCAATATCCACTGTCAAAAGATTTCTGGAAATGATTTAAATCCCTTGGGTATAACTGGTTCTTCTCTAAGCTAAAATATATACTCTAAAACTTGAAAAAAAAAAAATGTTAAAGTAAACGGATTAAAATTGCAAGGATGACCAGGTGAAGACCACTCTGTCTCATGAATGTCTGGACGCCAGTTAAAGATAGAAATGTGAGTAGGTCGCTCATTACCGGGACCCAGATGAACGACTCCCAAAATACTGAAGTGGAAAAAATGAAGAAATAAAAGAAAAAGAAATGAGTGTGCGAATTGGGTGAGCCTGAGGATGGAGAAAGGCAGGGAGCGAAGAAAACTGATTGACTGGCAGATTTATTTATTCATTTTTTTCGGGACTTGAAGCAGAGAAGATAAAGTGGATTAAAAGGGAATATGAGTTCAGGATGGAAAATTGACTAATGCATTCGTCTGGAAGAGAGGAAAAATGGAGGGGACGCTGAAATAGGTGGAAGGAAGCGGAGAGGGAAATGGCCAAGCATCTGAGTAAAAATTGCCTATAAAAATAAGGCAGTATTTTAATTTGAAGGGAAGATGGAGATAGGTGGGAGAAATATTGAATCTATCTGTCTCTTCTGTCTATATTTGTTATCAATAATTCTATTGTGTTTCATTCCATATCATTTTGTCTGTCTATCCATTTGTCTATTTATCTGCATTTGTCTGTCTGGCGGTCTGTCTGTCTGTCTATCTATCTATCTATATCTGTCTGTCTATCTGTCTATCTTTATCTCGTTTTTCCTCTGTTAATAATGGGAACACTAACACCAAAACCATCTCGAAAGAGAAGAGGAGAGATTGTTTGGTCTATGGGAAAGATGTGGACCAAAATTTATCTTTGCAGTCACGGAGATTGCTATTTTGTTGTCATTTTTCTTTCCTCAATCGCTTCCTGCCTTCTTCATTTTCCTCTTCCATCCCCTTCGTTCCTGCGTTTCCCGTTTCTTCCATCTTTTCTTCTTTCCTTCCTATTTTCTCCCTTCTACCCTCTCAATTTCTCTTTCGATCTTTCTCTATTCCTCTTCCTCCTCCTTCTGTTTTTTTTTTCCTTTTTCCCCCTTCCCTCTTCGCCTTCCTTTCCCTCATTTTTTCCCTGTCATCTCTTACTCATATCCACTTCCCTCACACTATGTTTATTTCTCTCATTTCTGTCATAGCCTTGCTGTCTTCACTCTCATTTCTCTCTTCCATTCCTTTTTACCTCCTTTCTTTCCTCACATTGATTCATTACGCCCTTCTTTTTGCATGTCTCTCTTTCCTTGTCTCCTCCTCACCGTCCTTCCTTCCCTCCTTCCTTCATACCACTATTTTCCATTCCTTCCTCTCTTCCCTTCTTTCCCTCCCTTTCTTTATCCTTCCCTCCTATCCTTCCCACGCTGTCTCTCTCAGTCAGTTATTACTTCGCTCCTCTCTCCTGTCTCCCTCCTATCTTCTCTCACCCCTCCCATCCTCCTGTCTAACCTCTCTTCTTAACCTCTACATTCTAATATGGCTTGTAAGTACTGTAATGCAGCTCCTATCACCACCACCCCGACTCCACACGCACCACCCAACACTCACGCACACAGCCTCATCCCCCAGACACACAGCTTCACCCCACACTCACACAGCCTCATCCCACACACACCACACCACCCCATCCCACACACACCAAACCGCCCCATCCCCAGGCACCAAACCGCCACCCCTACCCACCACACCACCCACTCACCACACCACCCTCCACCATCCCCACACGCTCTCACCCCACACATATCCATCTCCCCTCCCCCACTAACACACTCTTCCTCTCCCACACAAACACAAGCCTAGAGAGAGAGCGAAGAAAATTCCGGCTCATCCAAACGAGTCATTATCCCCGACCTGCACAATTAGTGGCTGGATAGCCTCTGCCTCGATTACGCATCAGCACTCAGACTCTAAATTTTATCCCACCTGTGGCAAGCGGCGACATCGAACGAAGTTTCTGCTGACAACACAGGCTGACAGGCTGACTTACTGCCCTGTTTTTACCCAGCTGATACGGTGGCTGACACACTAGCTTACTTTTATCTCGGCTGTCACACTGGCTTACTTTTACCTCGGGTGTCTTTTACCCCGGCTGACACACTGGCTGCATTTTGCTCTGGTTGACACACTGGATGACACACTGGCTTTTCTTTTATCTCGGCTGACACATTGGCTGACTTTTACCCCTAGACATTGGCACTGCTTCTGGACCTCATCTCTTCGTACTTGACCGTGTGCTGATACATCTGCTAAACCCTCCTGACACGTTGCCTGACTTTTACCATTAGACACTAGCACACGGTAGATGGAGTACCTCATCTCATATAGAAATTCTTTATCGTAATATACTGGTTAACGTTTCAACTAATACGATTTCTGTTAGAGGAATAATGTCGTTTGATGCTGGCGTGGAAGTAGGTAAATGAGTTCATTGTTGGTGCAAAACAGAGGCAATGAAGACAGTCTGCTACCCTTCATTTCTAGGAGACGAGAGTGGGAATAAGTAGTGTCCGAAACAAGGAAAGCAAAATTGAGAACTTTATTTTAGGATTATGGCTTATGGATTTTTTTTTTTTAACTTTTTTGGAATATATGCATCACGAATTTACTATGGGAATAATTTTCTATAAAAGGGCTACTTTGGGAGGATAAAAATTATAGGAATAATTGTACTGGCAATAATTGTTATAGGAACATTTGTATATAATGTTAATATATATACATAATCTTAGCACTAGTTATATTAGCAGTACTTAATGTAGGAGTATTTACACACAATGTATAAGGAAATGTTTCCTTGTCCTCTTCTGCTCCTGTGACACCATTTTAGGAATATCTTGGAAAAAACAAGTAACTCTAGCCAGCGCTGCCCTCCAGGAAACTGTGAAGCTTGGAGTGGGAGCGCCAGGGATAAAATATGTGTGTGTGTGTGTGTGTGTGTGTGTGTGTGTGTGTGTCTGTCTGTTTGTGTGTGTCCAAAACTGTGTTGGTGTGAGTGGGCGAGCTTGTTTTCCAGTGTGTGTCTGTGTAAGTGCCCGTGTGATGACATTTTCGTGCGTGCGTGCGTGTGTGTGTGTGTGTGTGTGTGTGTGTGTGTGTGTGTTCTCCCTGTACACCTGTGCATGTCTGTGTACGTATGTCCCCATGTGCACGTGTGTGTGTGTGTGTGTGGCAGGTGGACACTGCTAACAATATATTCATTACGCAGTCCTCGTTCAATTTTTTTCGATGGCTCTGTTGTCTCCGTCCCGTCACCCTACCCAGTCTTTCCCCCTTCCTCTCCCTCTACCACCTGCTGCTTCTCCTGGTGTTACTCCTGCTACTCCTGTTCCTCCTCTTCCCTTTCTTTCTTTCCCATCCCTCCACCTTATGCTCCTCTCCTTCCATCCACCTCCCCACACTTATTCCTCTCTGCCTTGTCCTTCTTCCCATTCCCATCCTCTTCCACCACCACAATTACCCCTCCCAGCTGACGTCCCTCTCCCATTCTGAGTCAGCCTCCTCCCTTCCTGGTCCTCCTCCCTCTCTCACTCTCCCTTCTAAACCCTTCTCCTCCCCTATCTCTTCCCCCTCCACCTTATTGTTTCTCTCCCTCAAGGGCCTTCTCCTTCCGTTTCCCATTGTCCTCTCTTTCCCCATCTCCTCTTATTCCCCTCATTTTCTACTCTACCCCTTTCCTCCCCTTCCCCCTGTCCCACGTCTCTCCTTTTCTTTAACCCAACCTCTCTTTCTCTAAGCGCTCTCCATCCCCCATCTCCTCCCTCCTTCTGCCATCTCCCCCTCCTTCCCTCAAACCCCGTTTCCTCTTTCGGGGGAAAAAGTCCACCAAATTCGAGTGTTCTTCCTCGTGCAACCCAAGCATTTGTTGTGTGTGTGTGTGTGTGTGTGTGTGTGTGTGTGGTTATGTATGTAGCTGTTACTCCTTATGTTTTATTGCGTAAGGGTTATATTGTGTGAATGATTTTGATTTTTTTTTTTTTTTTTGTGAGTGTGCTTGTGCGTGTGTGCATGTGTGTGTGTTTGCTCGCGTGCGGGTGAGGAGTAGGGGTAATTTATGAGGTATACCGCCTTATTTGAATCTGGGAATCTCGCAAATAATACTCATTTTTTTTTTTTACTCTCTACCATACGAATACTACATAAGATAAAGGTAGGTGGGTCAGAGTCGATGGAAATATAAACTGTATGCCTGTAAATTTCGGAGCAAGGCCAATAAGACTACCTGGTCTCTTCACCCAGTGGTACTATTCAGATGTGGTGACGTCACGGTGTGGAGGAGTGTCTCCCATTTTTCTCTCCGCTCCCCATACACCCTCCTCAGCCTCTGCTGGGGGGTGACTGGGGAGAGCTGCTCTTGTGATAGCTATGGGAGAGAGAGGTAGAGGCAGACATACTGTGACTCTAAGTTTTTTATTTTTTATTTTTCTATCTGTTCTGTACCGTGTCGACTCTTTTTATTTTGTTCTAGTTATCATCAGATGAATTTACCCAGATTAGAAGAAACTAAGTGAAATGGGTTGTGAAGTTAGCTAAAATATAATGAGAATAATGTAATGGTGATGAAGAGTTACTGTAGCTCTTTATAATGCTCTCACCATACTTTCATCTCCCTTCAGTTTCTTGAACAATCATGTATTCCATTTTTTAACATAATGAACTGGAGCATGGAAGCTGAAGTTCTATCTATCTATTGCCAGACGCCTTAATCCCGTAAGGGGTGGCCATTTGACTTTGAGTTATTTGTTTTACGGGGAGGGTCACTAACCCTCCACCAACCCACTTGCTGACACATAGGAAGCACTTATGGTTTGGTTATATGCAAAGCTGGGAATATAGCCGCTATTAGTAGCGATGATGGTAACGCCATTACTTTTTTTAGTCAGTAGCGGAACTGAGAGCGCCCCTACTTTTTGGCCGTACTCACTCGTTACCGCGCTCCTCGCTAGGCACGCGACGAATACAGGTCCGGAGTCGGTGAGTACATACAGTTATGCCGACGGTTTGGTTGTATTTATTAATGACGAAGAATAATACTTTCGTCACTTCTATCAGTTAATGATGTTGGTTCTACATTACATCAGTAATTTATTAATTTTTATTTATTAGTAATGTGCCATAATTAGACAGGAATTTGCTGGTTAATTATCGATCACTTAAATGAAGTAAAGATAAATAAGGATGTCATCTAAACGTAGGCAGTGCTAACACACACACACACACACACACACTCACACCTCTAACTATCCCCGTCTCTACTCCCATTCTCTCCCTCACGTTCTCTTTCAGACTAATTCTTACTCACTACGTTATCATTTCGTAACAGTATGTTACCATCAGTTTAAAGTAATGGAAAAAACATTGCTATTGTTTAAATGGCCTTTAAAAAAAAGCCCCAGTCCATTTTTACTTTCGTTTTCGTACATATCTTAAATAGGTATCATTGAAAATATAATAAATCTATATAACATGTATCAATGGTAGGTCACCATTTTTTTTACCTTTTATTTACGTATGTTACTTTCAGTAGGTATACTAGGTAACAGTGTAAAAGAACATTTGTTACATTATACAGTAAATAGCTTTTTCCTGCACTTTCGGCTCTAAGCTTCAATAAAGTGACACCGACATTATATATATATATATATATATATATATATATATATATATATATATATATATATATATATATATATATATATATATATATATATATATACTGACATTACTGGTACACAACATAACCACTCAGACTGACTATTATCAAAACAGTATACAGTATAGTGTATTGCTATATCGCAGATTTTTGTTAACCTTTCCTTCGTGTACCCATTTCTTATCCAAAGTAGCGGGAGCGGGAGCGTCGCTACATTTCGTATCAAGTAGAGAAACCAGTAACGCCACTACTTTTTCGAGCTAGTAATGGGAATGGGAGCGCCGCTACTTTTTATTAGTAGCGTTCCCAGCATTATATGGTTACCACCCAGCGTTGTAAATGATTTCCCGGCTTACAGGAAACCATTTGGCTTGTCACTCAATGTAAAGCCACCTGTTAAAGAAAAGAAAAGCAACAAAAAGTGACAGGAAAGATGGGAGAAATAGGAAGGGAGGAGGGTAGGCACAGAAAAAGAATGATGAAGACTAAGGAAGAAGTAGGGAGCACTACATCAAGTGAGTGGATGATGGTCGCCACCACCTAGTTAGGGTATATAATTTGCCCCATTAAACACAGACCTGATAGAATGGGGGTGAGATGGGAGAGAAATGGGGTAGAGGAAGGAAAAGTGAGGGGAGAGTTGTCAAACACTTGCAGAATACTGAACATTCAAATTCAATTTAATCCTACTGTATGCAAATGCCTGTTAGAATGCACATCAGGTCGAACAGTAAAGGTGATTGCTAAGCTTATCATTTTAAATTGCCTTGACATGGGCGTGAGATGAAACAATTATTATTGTGGAAAAATATGAAAATTAGAAACCCACCTGATCAGTTACTCTTTTTTTTTTTTTTGTCAGATTTTGCTAAATGAATGCATGATTGAATGATTATTAATTATAATTAAATGTTATACCCCACAAATATATACATACACAGCAATGCACAATAATGCCAGTACAGAACAGAAGATGAAACAATTTATCACTGTTTATCACCGTCTGGCAACCTCCTCTGAGATGTATCCACACCGTGACGACATGCGCGAGCTGGACACAAATTTGCCCTTGTATGACAAGACCTGGTAGTCTTATTGGCCTTATTTCGGAGTAAGTAGTGGTGTGGATTCTGCTGTGTATCGTGTTAGTTACAAAACAAAAATAACCTAAAACATACCCTCTGATGGGTTTTTAAATTATCATTACTGCAAACGTACTATTTTATTCAGTTTGGACTTTCAGATGTGAGGGGTTAGACAGCAATCATCAACCCCTTGAGCACAAAAACCCTTTCTTAAGGTGAATATAATAAAATTTGTGAAGGTAGCAAGAATCTAATGGAAATTACGTCATAGGAGTCAGGTGGTTACATTCCTTTCAGTACTCCATACCATACGAACATCCGAGGAGAAAAGCAGAAAAAGAGAAATGTCAATGAATGGAGAATTTGTAAAATTCAAAACAGGTAACGTTGTGAGTTCGCCAGGGAATTACGCAAGCGGAAAATAAAAGCCTTAAATTCTTTCGAAAATCTTGCAGCGACTGAACAGCGCGCGAACAATGGAAGATATCGTGGACGTCGGTAGTAAAAGGGTGATTAGTTTTCACCCGCTTTTTGCTGTTTTTGTGGTGGTGCTAGGCTCTTCTGATTGAGTTGAACCGGAGAGGTTTCGCAAGCAGCTGAAACTTCGTAAATTCCTTAGAAAAATTTGCCACATGAGTATACAGCGAAAAAGGTAAAGTGTTTAATGAGATACTTAATTTTTAGCTCAAAAAAATCCAAACTGAAAAACGCCGTAAAGATTTCATCATCGTCGTCATCGTCATCGTCACCGTCATTAGCATTATCATAAATCCCCTTTTCCACTAATAAATAGGAAGAATCCGCAAATTGTAACTGGATAATAGAGAAGTTGAAAACTACAAATATTTACTTGTTATTCAGACCTTCGAAATCAGAGAGTCATGCAAGGAAGAAAAAAAAAAAAAAAAAGATCCCACATTCTTTTGAAAGCTCACAATTCACGATTACTCTCCACAGATTAACAATGAATACTGAGCTGGTAAGCTTTAAAATATCCATCTTTGAAGCCTTTGGCTTCAGAGTCATGCAATAAAAATTAAAATGAATTCAAAATTCTTGTGAAAATTCCCTACAGTACGATTACTGCCAGATAAAACTAAGTGTAAGAAACGAAGTGACAACATGCACAATTACGTTTCAGAGTAAACATCAGTGAAGCCTGCAAAATTAAGGAGTCATACAAGTAAGAAAAAGAAAAAGAAAAGACGGCAAGAACAGGAAAATGCTAAATTTCATTGAAAATTCTGCACCACACGATTACTTGCCGAGAAAAAGGGGAAGTGGGTCGGTACGCAGCGGACGGCGAGTGGGGGTACTGAGGCCAGAGTTGGTAGCCAGCAAGGCCCCGTGAACTTAACCCTCCTCTTTATGGCGGCCAAGGTCGATCATTGAACTGTGAGAGGACTCGAGAAATAATTTATTCTTGCTATTTTTATACGAATTTATTAACTGGAGGAGAGACTTATATAGCCTATATTAATCCCTGTACTGCTAGGGGGTTTCCGTTAGCTCAGTAATATCGTGTACGTAAGTTGCTGTTTATGATGGCCAACGTCTAGTACTGGACGGTGGAAGAGCTCTAGAATTGGGATTTTTCAGAGGTCGAGAGGTGGCTGTTTTAATAGCTCTAGAGGTGGGATTTTTTAGAGATTGAGAGATGGCTTTTTTCAGAGATCGTGAGGTGAGATTCTTCAGTGGTCAAGAGATGGCTTTTTTCATAGCTCGAGAGATGGTTTTATTTTTGATATTTCTAGACGGTTTTATTCAGCTTTGGAGAGACTTATCAGTGTAGTAAGTTTGAGTACGGCCGTCATTAACTCTTGTATTATTAGTGAGTCTCGTAAATTCAGTGAAATCATGAACTTAACCTGCAATTTCTGAAGGCCAAAGTAGATAGTTGGACGGCAGGGGAGCTAGAGAGTTGGCTTTTTCACTGCTGTCTCCGGACGAACTGCAGATCTGACTTTTAGAGGGACAGAGGGTTCGAAGGAAAAGAAGCAGATGCTCCTTAGGCCATTCATTGAAGTGTTTGAACTCCGTATTCTTTTTCCAGCTAATGTCAGACGAATTATCAAACTCAGGGAAAACCACAATAAAAGAATGATAAAAAAAAAAGAAGTCACCATTTTAATAATCACATTATCATTATCATCGTCGTCGTCATCATCAACCTCCCAATGCAAGTGTCCACTTAAAAGATGGAGTATATGAAGTAGAATCCAGATGCGCACACACACACACACACACACACACACACACACACACACACACACACACACATGAGAATTATCAAACAGTCCGCCCAATGAAAATGCCCACAGCATCACACACTCATCACTCAAGCCCTTTGCTAAATTACATCCACAAACTGTTTTCCGAAATTAAACAAAATCCACCAATCATTCCGTGTAAAATCTTAACACCGCGCAATAGATACCAGGTAATTAAGTTACACAGGTGAGGCAAGAGAGAGCACAGGTGTATTGAGGTAATTGTGTTACCTGGCATCATTTGAGCTGGCAGGGGTAAAGAGAATTGTGAGTGATGCTTGGTGTGATTGCTGTGGGTGTGTGTGATGGAAAAATGTTCTTTTTTATTTACGTCAACATTACATGAGCTGCAGCTTCATGGACGGATGCGGAAAGAGAGGTGAGTCTGGGTGTGGAATATCCGTGGGTTGGAGGGTAAATATGAAAAAGACAAATTCCTGTTAGTTATAAGGTTTAAATAGACAGAAAACAGAGGTGATAATTGGCGTAGCGTCTAAAAGCACAGTAACAATCATTCTTACTTTAGGCTACACTGTTCGAGGTGTAGGAGCCCGAGGTTAGGCTACTGTAACATAGAAGGGTAGAAGAAAAGCACATACTTGTATCTTTCGTGGCATTATATGATCCAACGAGTTTACTGGTGATTTTTAGACATTTTTGCCCCTATATCATTGGTACCTGTTCTTGTTATTAGATATTTAATGGTACCGATGACAGGCTGGAAAGGATTTACCTGATTCTAGATAATAACACGAAGAAGACAATTTTGGAAAGTCTCAAGTATGTGACAAAGGCCTCGGCGATGAGGTAAATTGTCCAACAGGCGTGATTGTTTTATCCAGGTTAAGAAGAGGGGAGGGATTAAAATGTTCACGCCAAGAATATTTTAAGTGCAGCTGGGAAATTTATGGGAGGGAGGGGAATGTGAACAGTTTGAGGGAACTCGAAGAAAGGGACCCGGAAGACAGGAGTAAGCAAATGTAGGAGACTATGCATTGCGACAGAAGGTGGAGACGTGTGATTGTTAGTCCCTTGAATCGAGGTGTCATATTTTTGCTAGATTAGGAGACTTCATAACAACCCCCTTGGTGATATAATTTGTTTCGCCATTATTTTCTTACATGTGCTTTATATCTCGTCATTCCTTGCATTAATAAAATAAACGATAATATTATAAAGCCTTATCCAGAAATAATTTGATAAGCATTTTTCCTAGAGCCTGTTATATTTGGCGAGAACATTGCCTAAGAATTCAAGGTGAGTAATGGAGAGAGAGAGAGAGAGAGAGAGAGAGAGAGAGAGAGAGAGAGTCAAGGAGGGACCAGGATATTGTCTAAGGTACATTATATGAGAGGAGGAGGAGGAGGAGGACGAGGACGAGGAGGAGGACGAGGAGGAGGAGGAGGAGAAGGAGAAGGAGAAGGTGGAGGAGGAGGAAGAGAAGGAGGAGAAGGAAGACAAAGAGGCATCTTGCTGAAGGAGACTAGTGATAATGAAGGATGGGGAGACGGTCAGAGAGAGGGAGGAAGGGGGAGGGGAGGGGGAGAGGGACGGGAAGCTAGACAGACAGATTTTGAGCACAGAAATATCTGAGTAAGGAGTTAAATAGAGTTTAGAAACTTAACTAATGAAAGGAGAGGTGTAAGAGAAACCTAACTTAGGAAAGAAAGAGTTAAGCAAACACTGAGAAGAAAGTGAGCAAGGGATGTGGGACTGGGCAAATAAGAGGCCGAGAATTTACACTGAGAGAGAGAGAGAGAGAGAGAGAGAGAGAGAGAGAGAGAGTCTAGTCCAAAAAAGAAAAAAAAAAAGAAAACGCTACCTCGATTTCAAGACGGAGCAGAGATAATGTTCATGATTTGAATTTCTTTACGACCTACCTTAATTTACTGATTTCCCACAAGACCCAAGGACATGTCATAAGTACACTCCTTATAATACTGTTACACTAGTTCAGAATGAGACGGCCCTAGACATATATAGGCGTAGTATGGGCGGTGGGTATTGGCGCCGAAGTGATGACGTGAAGTAGTGTAGTACGTAGGAGGACTGCAAGACCATAGGGAACAAGTAGCAAGTCAATGCCCAAAGTAGGACAATGAAAATGAAAAGAGAAAGAAAAAGAAAGTAAAAAAAGAAAAATAAGGTGGTTGCTTGGTTGGTTGGTTGGGTGATTGGTTGGGTGGTTGTTTGGTAAGGTGGTTGAATGGATGGGTGCTAGTTTTCTGGTTGCAAGGTTGGTAGTTAAATATCTAGTTGATTGTTGGTTGATTCGCTGATAAGCTAGGTATATCATGTAAGCAAGAATTGTGTTAAGAGTTGAGGAAATTAGGTAAGACGATCTGGAGAGGAGAGATGAGATTAGATGTAGGGTTGAAGCTATTGAAGAACAAGAAGGAAGCATTAAGAGTTCCTTATAGGGGAGGAGAGAGTGCTAGACGAGGGTAAAGGAGAACAGGCAGAGATATAAGATGGAAAGAAGACGATGGGAAGAGGGTTGTGGAAGGGTTGAGAAGGAGGGAAAGATGGAAGGATACATGGATGGAGAGAGAGAGAGAGAGAGAGAGAGAGAGAGAGAGAGAGAGAGAGAGAGAGAGAGAGAGAGAGAGAGAGCAGGAAGGCAAGGAACTGCAATGGAGGGAGAGAAAGGGAGACCAAAAAAGGGAGATGAAAGAAGACCGTGACAGCAACACAAGAAGCAAGAGAGAAGTAAGAAAAAGGGGTAGCCAAAGACCAGAAAAACCCAGGGAAAAACAAGAAGCGAAAAAGTCAGATAAAAGGCAGGAGAGAAAAGGACAGGGAAGAAAACTTGGGCAAGGAAGAGCAAAGGGTTGAACTGCCATAAACTTGTGCCTGACTTAGTGTGTGTGCACAAGTTGAAGCGTAAGTTCTGATTCCTTTTGAGCTCCTGTCTACGAGCTTGTGGCGGGGGACGAGCATATGCGGTCGCCTGTGGTGTGGAAAAGTTTGGCCTTTGAGTTGGCTGGCTACGACGAACTTTGTTGCTTGTTGAGTAACTAGCGTAGTCTTGTGTTGTGATTTTGTAAGATGTTTTCTGTGTCTTGGATTTATTTCGACTGACTTTGTTTGAGAAAGTCTGTGGCGTGGTGTAGTTAAGTTTCTTTTAGGTATATTGGTGTGGTGTAAAGAGCTATGATGTGGTGAGGAGAGCCAGGTCCTTGTGTTGCGGTCCAGGAGAGTTAGGTTTGTTAGGTATTGGCCGTGTTCTGGTGTTGTGTCATCCTGTTTGCTGTGTGGTGCTAAGAGAACTGATGTACGTGGTAATACGGAGTTTAGTGTAATTCTTGTAGACTGGTAAGTCGTGGAAAGTGTAGAAAGATTGGTCCTTTTGTCTAGTAGTCTGTAAGATTTTGACTGCTGTTATGGTATTGTGTTCATCATTGTGCTGTTTTGTGGTGTGAGCTGCTGTTATGCTGTGATGGACATAAGCCTTCGTGGAAACCTGCAGTTACTTTTATGCTGTTGGCTACGATCTAGTGGAGTTGCGTTCGGTAGGTGCCGTTTGTATGTGTGTGTGTGTGTAAGTTAATGTTTCCTGTGATACTGTAAATGATATGGCATAGTTTGTTCGTGGTAGACTAATGTGATGAGAGGAGTTAATCCGATGTGAGCAACAAGGAATATAGATAGCACCATTGTAGTGAAAGGATTAATGAAGGTTTTGTCTGATACGTCCATTTCAGGAACTTTCTCGTCAGCTAAATTCAATTGCCCTGAGATTGCGGGAACAAGGAAACAACACAGAAGTAGTAAATGAGTGGTAGTGATAAAAGGAAGGTACATTCTAGTGTTAATTATTGTTACAATTCAGCATACAAAATGGAGAGATGACAATTTTAGACAAACTTAAAGAGAACAGACCTTGGAGTTAACTATCTGTGGCAGCTCAAAATTCAGGATGAAGGAATGGTAGTTCTAGGCCAATATACAGTAAAAAGAGTATAATTTTACCTAAGATATTGCTAAATCTATGTACTTGGCGGCAAAAGTGGCGATGATATTGCCATTTTCTTGTTTCTTCTTTGCTTTCTTCTGGTAAGTTGTGGACGCGATAAAAGGCTGGCGACACTCTGAGAAATAGCCCTGGGATTTATCATTGCTGTCTCGCCAATTTTTCATCTTTCACTTTTACCTTGTTTTCCACTTGTGTTATCGCCATCTCTCTCTCTCTCTCTCTCTCTCTCTCTCTCTCTCTCTCTCTCATCGCCACGTATTTGTAATTATATTCCTTTGATATTAACCCTGCCAGTTATCATTTTTTCTTTGCTTCTCTTCTCTAATCATCCTTTTTAATTCCTGCTCAACATTCTTCTTCTTGTATTTCACTCTTATCCACTTCTTTTAATACCACCACTTACACCACCACCATCAACACTACCACCACAACCACAACCAGCAATATCAACACCAATATTATCACTACAAACAACAGCACGTCAACAACAACACTAAAGGTGGGTTGCAACAAAGAGTTACTCAAAAGTTAAGGTTACAACAACGCAGCAGACACAGCTTACCACACCAACGCAACACCTCCATCAGTATATTATCACACCAGACTTCCCTGGTACATCACCACACCACAGTTTACAAACACTATCACACCACTACACTAGTACTTCCTGCAACGTCACACCACCATTCACTGTAACATCATTCCACCATTCACTCCAACAATCACCATTACATCACTACGCGAGCCCTCGCTGCAACGCCGTTACGCTGCCATTCACTTTAGCAAGCCTTTCTTCAAAGTGAGCGCGCGCGCGCGCGCACGCACACACACACACACACACACACACACACACACACACACACACACACACACACACACACACACACACACACACACTATCGCAACACTCAATATAACACAAGTAGAATAACACTCAGCAGAGAACCAGCTCTGAATAGTACTTAAGAGGACAGTCCTGTTACAACACAAGGAAATTTCAAAATCATCAGGACAGTATACGTGGCTAGGGGAACAATACAGTATAGTAGAACAACAACAACATTAACAACAACAGCAACAACAAAACAACAACAATAATCGCAACAAGAACTCCAGAGATTTAGATAGGTGCATACAAATGACACACTTCAGGAGCTAGTAGAATATTCATGATGTTTGCTTACTTATTGGTGTGTGTGTGTGTGTGTGTGTGTGGTGTGTGTGTGTGTGTGTGTGTGTGTGTGTGTGTGTGTGTGTGTGTGTGTGTGTGTCGGGGGGCTATGTAGAGGGAGCGGTGGGTGGGTGAATGAGTGGAGGGGGGTTATGTGGCAGGAGCGGTGGAATGGATGTGTCCTTTGCACACAAAACAAAACTTTGGCAGCAACTCGATGGTAAACGTAAAATTTACCTAGACCTATTTTATGTAACTTTCTTTGTTGTGTCCTCATCCACCTCTAGATAGGAAGAAGGCCAAAAGAATGGTGATTATACAACACAACCTGTTATATTCCAGATATAAGACAACCTGTTATATTCCAAATACTTAAGATACTTCGAAATAGATAAATAAAATAATTACGTATTTATATGTAAAGACAGATTTATATGTGCGAACTTCCATAACTTATAAGTATGATGAGAAATAAGGCTTATAGACAAAGTATACCACTTGCAAAAGCCACAAAATAGTGTTTCGTTAGTAATTAACATATGTTTCACGATTTCACTTTCTTTGTCAGCTGATCAACACTGCCAGTAGAAATCACTTTTAACGATTAAGATTCAGTTTGCTAAAAAATGCATAATCCCTGCAGTAGTGCTGATAGTGTTGGTGGAGGACGTGCCATTAAAGTGGGGCAGAGTGTGCGGGTGTACTGCTGCCACCGCTTAATATAGGAGTGAGCCTGGATGATGGCGGGACTGGGGTCGGTGAGGCAGTACAGGGCGAGGGACCACATCATATAATTATTCCTATAGGTCATTAGGCCAAGGGGAGGGAGGGCTCTCGTTTGTTATTCTGGTCTCTTTCTTTTCTTTGCTTTTACTCCTCTCCCTGCATTGGGCCAAGGGGGCGGGGCTCTTACCTGTCAGTCTGGTTTATTCTCATTCCTTTGCTTTTAATCATCTCCCTGCTTTATTTCTGCTGTTCTCTGCTCTTTTCCTTGCTCCTCTTCTGCTCTTCTCAATTCACCTCTGCCCTTATCTCCTCTCCTCTCCCCTCCACTGCTCTTCCCTTCTTTTGCTGTCTCCACATTGTATCCTCCAAGGGATGATATTGGTCTGACCGTTACAGTGTCTGTTTTTTGTCATCAACACATTGTACTTCTCTGTCAGAACTGTTAGTGGTTAAAAAAAAAAAAAGTCTCACGCATACCATGTAACAGGCTTATCTGAGGGACCAATAGGACAATTAATAAATCAAAACACAAACAAGAAAATAAACCTTAACGAAGAATGAGTAATGGACAAAGTCTTGTCTTAAAAGAGAAAAATTACGAAAAAAAAGCAGACACACGCAGAGTATGCCATGACAAACAAGTGAAAAAAAAAAAAGCTGTCTTAAAGGATAAGAGCAATGTCGAAAACAAAATATATCTCACTCAGAGTACAAATCTTCCTCAACTTTGTCCTCCCTCCCTGTCTCACCACCTCGCTCCATCCCCCTGCTTCCCCTTCCCCCATCTTCCCCCTTCCTTTCTGTCCCTTCCACCTTCCCATCCCTTCTCCTTCTTTTCCCTCCTTCCTCCTTCTCATTCCCCCTTCCCCTTCCCCTTCTCCCTTCTCTCTTTTCCCCTTTCCTCTCATCCCACTCGCCCTGCTTTCCCTTCCCTATGTCTCTCCCTCTTCTGACGTATCCTTTCTGTTCTTTCCCTTTCCCCTTCCTCCTTCCCCATCCCATTCCCCTTCTCCCTCCCCCTCCCCTTTTCCCTCATCTTCCTCCTCCATCTCCCCTTATATCTCCTTCACCCCGTCACCCTCTCTTCCCTTTCCCCTCATCCCCTTCCCCATCCCCTCTCTCACCGTCACTGCCTAACACGACGCAACAATAGATCAATCCCTAGTCATATTACGCGCCATCTTTCTCGCGCTCGTGTGAATCATGGAAACAGTTATTCTTTGGCGTCTGTCTTTTCGAGAGGAGTGGGGGAGACATTTTCGACAGCCATGGGTCACGTTTTGGAAGGGAGAGAGAAATGACAAAAAACTTGTGTGTATTGGGGGGGGAGAGGGAGTATTTTATTTATACCTACAACCCTGATATTTCTCCCAGCTGGTTCCAGTGAAAGGTGGTCCATCGTCCTTCATATTAACTCTCTCGTGGTCGGAACAAGTCTAGCACTCTACCTCAGTTTTTCATATTCGGTACAACGCTAAAATATTCACTTCCAGCTAATGCCAGACGATTTTATTCAGCTAAGAGTGGACATAGGAGCCTGAGCTCATTAATTTTGCCACCATATTTCCTTTCATCGACTTAAAAACTTTTAAGAGTGTAACCTAATTTCTGATCTAAGTAATGTTAGATGACTTTCAGCTGAGAGCTGAGTCACAGGGATTCTAAGGGTGTTAATACTGAAAACCACAGCACTCTCCTAGGTGGGGTAACTCTAGGTATCTATCTCGGCTAACATCAGGTTTTTCGTCCACTTGAGGGTGAGTCATAGAACCAGGAAACCATAGAATTTAGATGGTGGAGTCGCTATAAACTGAAAAGAAAAAAAAATCGTCGGGTAGTAACAACAATGTATGTGTGTGTGTGTGTGTGTGTGTGAGAGAGAGAGAGAGAGAGAGAGAGAGAGAGAGAGTCAGTCAGTCAGTCATCTAAGTGAAGTGCTTGACCTCCAAAGAGAGAGAGAGAGAGAGAGAGAGAGAGAGAGTCAGTCAGTCAGTCATCTAAGTGAAGTGCTTGACCTCCAAAGAGAGAGAGAGAGAGAGAGAGAGAGAGAGAGAGAGAGAGAGTCAGTCAGTCAGTCATCTAAGTGAAGTGCTTGACCTCCAAAGAGAGAGAGAGAGAGAGAGAGAGAGACAGACAGACAGACAGACAGACAGAGACAGAGACAGAGACAGACAGACAGACAGACAGACTGAGTGAGAGAGAGAGAGAGAGAGAGAGAGAGAGAGAGAGGGAGATAAGGTGCGAGATTATATAAGGAAAGGAGGGATGTGTCGTGGGAAGAGGGTCGTTGCTGAGTTATGACAGAACTCCAAAGAAATACTTTTTTTCCGGCCACTTCATACACGATGAGACGTCAGACAATAGATATATGGCTAAATTTACTAAAGCTTGCAAGGAGAAAATAAACTAAAAACTTGAATTTTGATTTCACGGTAGTTCAGATGGAAAATATCACTCACTGAATTAATGTTATTGTGAAGACTACCCTCACCCCATCCAAAGGTGGTGATGATGATGATGATTATGATGATGATGGTGATGATGATTGTACCCCCTCCACAATATGTCTACCCCCGATGTATATATGTCCCCCCCCAATGCATACATGCCCCCACTAATTGCTAGGTCAGCACCCTTTCCCACGCCTGAAGACGGCGTTATTGCATCAGTTCTTAGCAGACAGCCGACACGGGCAGACTGTTTTACTGTGAGCTTGTAATAAACTCCTTATCTAGCTGTTTGTACACGGAGTTTCTATCACCAAAGTATTGCAAGTTACATTTGGTAGCAGCGGTGTTTCGAACCATCACATTCTGACCGCCTCCTTGGATTTTTAGTGATACAACAAGATACACGACGACTCGCATCTGCCAGCCTCGCCCCTCCTCCGTGCCTCTATACCTTGGCTGTGCTTTTCGAGTGTACCATTTTTCTCACCAGTGCTCACCTCTCAAACCACCGCACCCATACGCCTTGTTCCTGACTGCACGTGTCACCGTCGCCGACCTACGCACCTGTTGCACCTGTTCCGGACTCATCATAGCTCCTGCCCCCACGGTGCCACTTATCACTGTCTGCCCGCTGCCTGCCCACCACCATTCTCTGCATTTGCAACTCACCAGCTCTACACCTGCCTTGCGCCGACATCTGCCTCACCACCCACCACCGGCCTCCGCCGTCGCCCGCATCTGGTCTGCATTACGGAGCCTCCTAAGACCGCCACTCCCTACTGGTGATTCATCGTGGCGTCTCTTCTCTCCGCCCAGCTGTCTCTCCACCGCCGCCCCTCCCCGCCCCGCCCCGTCGCCCCACCCCGTCGCCCCGCCCCGCCCCAGCCCAGCTATGCCCAGCCACCCTGCATGTCATACATCTCGACACTCCCGTTTCTACTGTGTAACTATAGTATATCTTTCCTTTCTCTAAAGATTATCCTCGATTTTCTCTACAGATTGGTTATTGTAAATATTCCATCTCATTTCCATTACCCCATTTTCATCTTCACCTACGTTATTGATTATCTATCTCATCCTTTGCATTATATTTAAACCATCCATGTCCGCACCTTCATTCATTTTCACACCTAGTGTATTCCATTCTCTCATTGTTATTTATACATTTCCACCTACGTATCCATCTTCATCCTTTCATCTTCCATTGCCGCATTAAATGTCATACTTTCCACGTCAACCGCTTACCACCAGCCCTCTCGACCCGGAAACATCACCTGCTCATACCCCGTCTGCCGACTCTAACACAATCACTCATTTACGAAGTGGCAAAGAGTACCACCGCCCTGTACCTGAGACTCCCGTTTCACTTCCCGCAGAATCACTTACTACCCGTCCTACCCTCGTAAATCCAGATAACTTCTCCTCTACTCCTGCCTCTACACTCCCTTCTTCTTCCTCTACTCCTTCCCCTGTCGCTCCCTCTCCTGCCTCCCTTCATACCCCGTCTTGCTCGCCCTTAACTGCCACTACCTTCTCTCTCTCCCACACCTCTCCTGCCGCCACTTCTGCACTTCTAGCCATGGCCAACCCTCCACAGTCTATCTATCTCGACGATGCCAATCGTCCTAAATTTACCGGCCAGGACCCAACTTGGTCTGTCTATGATTTCCTCAGAGAAGTTGACACAGAAATAAACAATAGAAAAATTACCGAGGAATTGCTCAAAGTAGCTTACCTCCTCGGTCGCTTGCACCACGGTAAATCAGACATCGGATCCGCGATCCGTGCAGGACATTTCGATAGCATTCGTACCTTTGCTGATTTTCGTACGGAACTCATCAGCCTTTGTTGCCAGCATTCAAATACCGCGTCTCTCATGGGATTCATTAATCTCCTAAACCAACTAGATGAGGACTTGCGCGTCCCAGCGCAATATGCCAAGCTCCGCGAAGCTGCCGCCGCCATGAAAGCAACTAGTAGCGAGATGCTCCAATTACTGGTAGGCACGAAATGGTTAGAAGACAAGAATGGCATTCCAATGCTTTCACTCACCAACTTTGCTGACTTAATTGGTTACCTCAGATTCCTTCACTGGCTTACTCCTAAACAGCGAGAGCTAGCCTTGGAAATCAGTTTCAATCCAGGAGATAAAATTATTCAGGTCACTAAAGCCATTCATGAAAGAACAGGTTCGAACTACACGCATCAGGGCACCACCCAACCCTTGGCCTCCTCAGTCTGTCACACCTCCACTACCCCAAACCAATCTCGCTCCCGTCCCACCACACGCGGCAGACCTGCCACACATCGCTCTCCTACCACAGGCCGTGATCAATCTAGCGCCCGACGGAACAGACAATCTTCAATTCTTTGCTGGTACTGTGGTCATCCTGGACATCGAGCATCCAGTTGCGACCGTACATACAGACGTCCTCACTCCCAAACCAGACAGCGTACACCTTCCCGCTCACGTCGTCCACACTGCAAATACCACAATTCAAGCACGACTCACACCACTGAGGAATGTCGTTACCTCAACCGCCCACAGTCGGGGGAAGCGCTGCGCCCGTATCGGACCAATATCACGTAGAACCAGAAACCCATCTCCCCATCCGCCATGTAGGTCCCATAACATCCTCGGGTTTAGTCATTCTCGGAAGCAGTCATGACATACCAACGTCATTCTTCTTGGACACAGGATCTATAGTAAATCTGATCTCCGACAATTCCTTACAAATTATTCATCGCCATCACAGCCACGTCAGTTTCCTAGAACCACCAGACATTCGCCTATGTGGTGTTAACGGCTCAGAGTTTAAGGTTAAGGGAAGAGTCATCCTTGAAGTCAAACTCCACAGAGCTTTGCCCCCTATCCCCATTGAATTTCATGTCACTAATGACCTGCAGTATCCCGCAGATGCCCTTATTGGTTTCTCCACCATGGCACAACAC
This sequence comes from Coenobita brevimanus, assembly GCF_032717465.1. NCBI lineage: Eukaryota > Metazoa > Arthropoda > Malacostraca > Decapoda > Coenobitidae > Coenobita > Coenobita brevimanus. The sequence continues at coordinate 25,751,725 of NC_137027.1, read as the reverse complement.
TCCATTGCATTATTACCTGCTTGTGGTAGTATAGACATTTCTGGATTCCCGGTTTACACTATGGAATGTCCCCGTCCTGTTCTTATGATCAAATCAGTCCTTCAGTTACCTCTGTCCCTGTCACTACCAAAAAGTCCACCCCAGACCAACCCGCCACTATCATCATCTGAGAATACAGAGATCATTCCTTTACTGACTGCGAGCAAGGACATAAATTCCTCAGTGTCTCCTGATACATCATCTCAGCCCTCGAACATGGCTCTTACATCCTCTCCCGACAACACTATCGCTGACTCACACATGTCTCAGTTACCTACCTCACACAGTCTGCATGATCTTCTCCAACACGCAGAGACGAAACGTGCAGTAACGAATATGTGCACAATTTTGTTACCGCATGAGTTCACCAAAGTCTCTGTTTGTGTTGCCGGTGCGAAAGAAGGAGTGGATGTACTAACCCTACCTGAGACGTGTTGTGTGAATGGCTTGACTTATGAGTCAGAGTGGTGTACAGTCTTAGAGGACAGTTTATGCTACCTGTACTTGCTCGATGTCACAAATGCTCCACTAAAACTTAAAAGTGGTGTAAAGATTGGAGACTTCCTAGTATACCCAGCGGCCGTAAAGGTGTGCCAGGATTCCTCAATTCCTACTATTCAGACTGATGATACGCCAATCGGTGTATGTACTATTAACTCTACGGGATCTGCGCCGACGCATTCACCCGATATGTTCTCACATCTCACCTGCACAGATTTCCCAGAACATACGCCTCAACTCCTCGACCTTCTGACCTCGTACAGAAACGTGGTTGCCTTACCCGGTGAACCGATGGGTAGAACAGACCTTGTCAAACATACGATTGAACTACTCCCAGGAACTCAGCCGATTTACATACCAGTGTATCGATTGCCTCACAGCCAGAGAAAGCAAACAGATCAAATGGTACAGAACATGTTAGACCAGGACATTATTGAACCCTCCGTCAGTCCATGGAATAGCCCACTTTTCTTAGTACCAAAGAAGGACGGCAACCTTAGACCAGTAGTCGACTATCGTAAGGTCAATTCTGTCACCGTTCCAGACCGTTTCCCGTTACCTGTCCTCATTGATTTGCTAGAATCCCTTGGTGACATAACGTAGTCTTTTCATCTTTAGACCTCCTCAGCGGGTACTGGCAGGTCGAAATGGAAGAGTCCTCTCGCCCAGTTACAGCCTTTAGCACCCCTTCTGGACATTTTCAGTTTAAGAGACTCCCTTTTGGTCTGAGAAATGCTCCCTCCGTTTTCATGCGACTTATCCATTCAGTCTTCAGCGGTATGATGGGACACTCTCTTTTTGCTTACCTAGATGATATCACTGTTGTGAGTAAATCCATCCCTGATCATTTTACCAAACTCCAGCAAGTCTTTGAACGCCTCCAGCTCGCAGGCCTGAAAATCAATCTCAGTAAATGTGACTTCCTGCAAAAGAAAATCAAATTCCTAGGCCATGTCGTAGATGCACAAGGCATTCATACTAATGAGGATAAAACTAAGGCGATCATTAACTTCCCAGAACCTACCACTACCGACGCTGTACGAAGTTTCCTGGGCCTCAGTGGCTATTATCGTCGCTATATCCGGAATTATGCATAGATCGCCGCTCCTCTAACCCACTTACTCAATCAGAATGTGCCCTTTGTTTGGACTAACGACCAGTCACAGGCTTTCCAAAAGCTAAAGACAGCTCTTGTAAATGCCCCTATTCTAGCGTTCCCTGATTATACCACACCCTTCCTTTTCTGCACAGACGCCTTAGGCACTGGACTTGGTGCCGTTTTGATGCAACTTGATGAAGCATCAAGGAAGCGCGTAATAGCATATGCTAGTCGCACCCTTACAACCGCTGAACGTAACTACAGTGTCACAGATCTCGAAGCGCTAGCGGTAATCTGGTCCTTGAAACATTTCAGAGATATAGTCTATGGTTATCCAGTACATATCCAAACAGACCACCTTCCACTATGTGATTTGTTCAAGAATCGCAACCTAACAAGTAGGTTAGCTAGATGGTCTATCATCATCCAGGACTTTAATCCCACTTTTCAATATGTACCAGGCAAGTTGAATGTAGTCGCAGACGCACTCTCACGTCACGTAGCAGCAGCTATAACATCACTGCAGCCTGAAGTAACTGAAAACACTACACTAATGTCAGAAGTTGTTCGAAACTTTCAGCTCCAAGACCCCATGTGGTCCAAAGTCATTTATTTCCTAGAATCTGGCGATGCCTCGACCTTACCTACTCTGCCAGTATCACTAGATGAGTTCATGCTAGATGATGATCTCTTGTACAGGAAAACACTGCTAACAGGCAAAGATATGCCCATTCGCGAAGTACGCCAACTTGTTGTTCCCACTGCCCTGATACCAAAGGTTCTTCATATTGTTCATAATACTCCTCAAGCTTCCCATCCAGGTAAAGACCGATGCTTGCGCCAAGCACGTCTCAAATACTATTGGCCAACCATGCGCCGCGATATCAATGCCCACTGTGACTCTTGCCTCTCCTGCCACCGCCACAAAGGATCAACTGGCTTACCAGCACCTCTCTTACAATACCCAATCCCCTCACGACCATGGGAAACTGTCTCAATCGATCTCTTAAAACTACCTCTCACAGAATCTGGCACTGAGTACTTGTTCGTAGCGGTCGACCACTTCTCCCGCTACTGTGTCCTCGTTCCCCTCTCCGACAAGACCGCGAAGAGCATTGCCCGTGCCTTTGTAGATCACGTAATTTGCCCATTCAGTACCCCTCATACCATTCTTACTGACAACGGTACAGAATTCAACAATAGCCTTCTAGATGAGATCTGTCGCCACTTTCATATCAGTAAGTGCAATGTCGTGCCTAACCATCCGGCTTCCAATGGCCTTGTAGAACGCCACAACCGAAAAATCTTAGAGTGCCTCAGACATCTAGGCTCCCATAGTTCGTCCTGAGATGACTGGATTCCCCAAGTGGCATCCTCAATCAATAGTTCCATCAATGCATCCATTGCTGAATCTCCCTTCTTCGTTCTCTTTGGCTTTGACAAGGACCTCCCATACTCTCTCTTATCCTCAAAGCTAGAACCCATCTACAACATGGATGATTATGTTAAACTAAAATTGGCCAACTTCCAGACAATCCACCAGTATGTCCAATCCTCTTTGGCTTCCTCTCAGGAGGACATGCTGCAGCGCTAACATAAGTCCGCCTCTCCTATCACTATCAGTGTAGGCGATCTTGTCTTTGCTCATTCCCATACGCGTTCCTCTAAGTTGGATGACAAATTTACAGGGCCCTACCGCGTCCTCACTCAACAAGGCAACAAATTTCACCTCCAGGACCTGTCCACTAGGGACTCCAGATGGGTCCACGTCGATGACTTAAAGCGAGCACCCCGTGGCCTCGTGTTGGAAGAGTCACTTACACAACCTCCTGCCCCCTCTTCCCCTCCTCCCATCCCTCAGTCTACTTTGTCTCCACCTATCCCTCAGTCTCCTTCCTCTCCATCTCCACCTGCTCATTCATCAATCAATCAATATCGGTCCAAACTGCGCTCTGCCCATCAACCTCTTCACGACCTCCCCCATTAACTCTACCCTGATTTTCTAGGTACGATGTTAGCGATCTCCCTGCTGGCAGTGCTGACCCTCCTGGGGTCTGGGTCAGCTCAGGACGATGGTGGAGTACGTCCCGGGGCCTTGGTCGGCTCGGGAGGCGAGGTAATGCTTATCGACGACATCGCCTCTTTGCGCTACGATCTTGCGCCCCTGGCCGACGTAGCCATTGCCCTACCTGCCTACGCGCACCAGCTCCATGGAATCAGGAACCATCTCACGGCCCTCATGGGGACACACAACCCGAATGAGTATCTCTATAACCTTTTCCTCCCACTCTCCTGGCAATTGCAATACATAAGTAACAGATTCACTGAGCTCAATGACACATTTTCCATTCAGATACCCGTGGGTCGTTCTCGTGTGAAACGAGGTCTCTTCGACTTCGGCGGTGAGATTCTGAGTGGCTTGTTTGGCGTTGCTACAGCCCGTGACATTTCTGGCTTCAAATCTGATCTCACTCATTTAGCTTCAGCCCTAGAATCACAACGCCGAGTCCTTAAAATCCAACACACTATGTTACAGAAGCTCACAACCCAACTCAATGAAGTCACGTCCACTCTAAACAATTTCACCGATATCTTACAACGCCACCTTTCAGATCTCAACGTTATCTCTCAGTTCTTCTACCTCAAACTCAACATGGATAATCTCCAACTGGCCGTTGACTCTCTCCTGTCTCAAGTCTCTACCTTGGTTCGTATCCTGGTCGATGCTATCAATGGACGTGTCACTGCCGACTTAGTACCTGTCTCAGCTCTCCGTTCTGTCCTGGAATGGGCTCACTCCACCTTCGGTCTCTCCCCAGTCCTCCCTTACTCCTCCCTTGAATATTATTATTCTGTTCTCGAAGCCACTCTTCTCACCACATACGTCGTCGTCCATATTCCTCTCCGTTCTGCCAAAACCTTTAACCTTTTCCACATCATTCCCTTCCCTTTCCGCCTCAACAACTCCTTGTTACAGGTCTCTGTTCCTTCAGAATATTTCCTCCTCTCCCATGATCATCTTTCTGTTGCCTTCCTTTCTTTCACAGACCTCCAGCAATGTTCCTCCCTTACTCCGACCTCTCGTCTCTGTGCTGCCCACCTTTTCGCTATCTTCCCTAGCAGTGCCACACCCTGTGAGTCTGCTTAAGTTCGCAACCATTCCATCTACTCGGCCTGTTCTTTTGTCCCAGCTCCTGACCTCCCGGTCCACCATGCTCACCTCAACCATGTCCAGTATTTCTTCTTTGCTGTTCCCATCTCTGTCACAATCATGTGTCCTGGTTCTTCTGTTCGCTCCGTCCCCGCTAGTGGTCTCTACAAAGCCCCTGACTATTGTACCGTCAAATCAGAGTCCGTCATCACTTACGCCACTCGCTATCACCAAGCTGTTCGTAAACACTCCTATGACATCTTTCAACCAATCGACATGCCTTCAACCCTACCATCTGCCAACATTACCATCACCTCCCCTCACTTGCACATGCTCACCTTCCCTCAATGACAGTGATTTCATTATGGATCAATTTTCTCTCACAATGGCCTTCAAGCCAAGTCTCATGGGTTCATCCAACAGTTGTGTTTCCCCCTGTGGTTATCGCTTTCATAGGTTTTCTACTTCATCATCTGTGCAGTGCATTGTTGTGTCAGAAAAATGGAACGTTGACTCCAGGAAATCAGACTCGCTACCGGCACATAGTACGCCTCTACACACGACGTGAGAAACTCCCCGTTCTTAGTGCCCTCACATTCCGGTGACTACCATTGCCATCTAACATTTAAACTACCTGCTGAACAGCACTCTGCCTACTAGAAAATGATAGTATTTCTTTCATGCATTACTGAGTGACAGTGTATCCTACAGAAAATACAAAAAAAAAAAAAAAAAATGAAGGAAGAACAACAATAGAACTCTCATATCTACTCCTTGTTTATCATGTATCAAACTATTATTGTGTAATTCCCATTATGTTTATATATACCTTCGACCCTTACTGGATTTGTACCTATTATTCCTTGTATACCTTATATGTATATATCCTTCTAATTCCCTCCCCTCAACATGGCCATGTCTCCCCTACTGCCCCTGTATCATACTTGTCCCTTGTACAAACCTCCCGGTCCTGCCTTACTCCTATAATCAAACACCATTTTAGTGTACCCCCTCCACAATATGTCTACCCCCGATGTATATATGTCCCCCCCCAATGCATACATGCCCCCACTAATCTTGCTAGGTCAGCACCCTTTCCCACGCCTGAAGACGGCGTTATTGCGTCAGTTCTTAGCAGACAGCTGACACGGCAGACTGTTTTACTGTGAGCTTGTAATAAACTCCTTATCTAGCTGTTTGTACACGGAGTTTCTATCACCAAAGTATTGCAAGTTACATGATGATGATGATGATGATGATGATGATGATGCAGCTATGGCCTAAATGGAACCCTTTTCAGAACTTCAAATAACAAACATCCTCAAAATACACGTCACATATCAACAAGATCCACAGTATGTCACATGCGAAAAAAAAAGAATGTTCAAAATACACGCCACTATTAATGCTCAGTCATAACCAGATTCCTTGTCATATACACCGGTGACTGTCCATGCATAGGGAATTAGCTGAAGAGAAGAAGGCAATTAATATCCAGCTGTTTAATCAGGCCAGGGATGAAACATTGATATCTAGGCAATTCATTTCTAAGACTGGAGCGATAAAGGGCACTGGACAGTCGTTAGAGAGAGAGAGAGAGAGAGAGAGAGAGAGAGAGAGAGAGTCGACGCTAAGAGGGAAGGCAAGGATAACAATAGAGCCGGACAAAAGATAAGCAACAAAAGATCCAGGGCGAAGGAGGGAGAGGGAGAAACCAAAAGGCAAGTCACATTTGAATGCGACTTGATGCATGAATAGCTTTTGGTACACTGCTGAGAGAGAGAGACAGGCAGACACAGAGAGACAGAGCGAGACAAATATTGAGATAAACAGACATGCAGGCAGATAAAGAATGAGTGAACAAGAGCAGAACACGAGAGTAGACGAAGAACGCTCACAAGAAACCAGCACAGGAATTGAACAAAGATCAAACATAACAATGGAAATGGAATTGTAGATAAAGAGCACGGGGACTGATATGATATGATGATGATGATGATGATGATTGCTTTCTCCTCCGTCCCTTACTAAGCAGTGATTTAGGGTATTGTGCCTTTATTATTTTTATGATGTATATTATTTTATTAATCATTTCTACATTAAGGTGATGGGCTCTTGTTGAGTTTCTTTTCGGTAACTTTAGATGTCTTAGGATTTAAAAAAGTTGTAGTGGAGATTTTTTTTTTTAAAGTGAAGGGGGTCAAGGTAAGTGATGATTGTTGTGGTGATGATGGTGATGATATTGTTATTATTATTGTTTCTTTCATGATTTGGGATCCCTATCACCTCTTCTAGTGGTGGGAAAAAAGTGATGATGATGATGATGATGATGATTTTGAAAGAATAATGTTTTCAATACTTAATACAGTACTTGTATACAAGTGGAAAGAACGGTACCTCACCTTCTCATAATTGCTCTGGGAATTACCTTTATTGTTGCAAGTCATTAACACCAATTCACCGTATTCTCTCTCTCTCTCTCTCTCTCTCTGACCCATTTTTCCCCTCCTAGAGTCTCCAGAAAAATCCCGCTGTGAGGGAAGACTGAGGAAAAATGTCCAGATCTTATTAACCTTTTCTTTTCCCTTGCTTTGATGCCTTAATGTACCTGAAAATTGCTCTCTCTCTCTCTCTCTCTCTCTCTCTCTCTCTCTCTCCTCATACGATTCTTCTTTCTTTCGTCTTTTTGTCGTAAATCTCGTCTCTTTCTGTTTCTCGTAGATTCTTCCCACTGCCCTTCATTATGCCAGTGATGGTGATGTTGGTGATGGTAATGGTGGTGGTGATGGTGATACTGGTGATGATGATGATGATGATGATGATGATGAGTGATGTGGACGTCGGCAATTCGTAATTTTAGCTATTATCGCCACGAGACTCCACAAACTACATTTAACCCCAATAAACCCATGACAGACAATATACCGGGATAACAGTTAACCAATATAACTGTTTCAGAGGACAATCAACGTCTGCAGGAGATTACTGGTGGAGACGGCGAACGCGTATTTAATCTTATTTAATGTACTTTTGGTCTTATTTTTCGCGTCCATTCCATTTTGAGACTAAGACTAGGATTAATAATTTCAAAGACGCTCCGTTTAATTGTGTTTTATTTTTCGTGCTTCTGGGTCTTTTTTTTTTTTTTTTTTTGGCGGGGGAGGGTAATGATGATAATGATGATGATGGTAATGATGATGATGATGATGATGATGATGATGACGATGATGAATAAAGCGATATGATTTTAGGAAAACACTGTGGGTACCTAATCAGTGAAAAATGCTGCGCCCTCACCTCGTTTACTCAGAGAGGCATATTAGTTGAATATAATCGGCCGGCTGTAGCAGGAACCGTTTGAGTTGGAGATCTGGCAACCTGATGACAGAGGACAAGGTGAAATGGGTGAGATGCCTTCGTGGCCACCCCTTCCGAGATTAAGGCTTCTGGCAGTATCTGTAGATATCATTGTACAAACACTGCCAATATTACTCTTCCTCCGGCGGCGGAAAAAAAAAAAACGTACAGTAAAAGCCATCATAGTACTGGAGAGGCCAATAAAAAAAACAAAAAGAGAGGAGTGTTAGTAAAGACTGTGGGGCTGGAAGGACGGACTCATAAGATGCCGCCCGAAAACACACCAAATTAGGCGAGATTGGCTCAGATGGGAGGGAAAATATCTGGAGTAGGTGGGTCGGTGGCGGTGTGGATGGGTTGGTTTGTCATAATACTTCTCTACAAGTAACTACAAAGTCTTTATGACTTGTGGTCGAGCGGCTTTTATATCTTGTAGTAGTTTCCCAACCAGATGTCATGTAGTGACGGAGAGGTAAAGAATAGTATGGGACTATTTTTATTTGTCTTAGAAATATTAAACAGGTTTCTCACATGGAAAGAGTATAAGTCCCGGGTAGCTACCTCCCTGTCTCGCTCTCTCTCTCTCTCTCTCTGTTCTAAGGCTAATCTCCGTCTCGACCTCTCTCTAGGGTCGCTTGTCTCCTTCTGTCTAGCCTTTTCGGTGGCTAATCTCCGTCTGAGCTCTCTTTCCTAAATTCTGGTGTAGCAGGGGTGTGTCACGTGTGTTCCTCGTGGGTGGACTAGATCTTTGTTCACAAGAGGACTGCTGACAGCTAACTGCATCATCTCCTTACTGGCCGCTGTCATCAGCTTTCCTCAGTGTGAAGAGTGTGTAAGCATGCTTAGCACTGCTCGATTCTCGCAGACACAACACCTTCTCAATCATCTGACTCCCTGCTTCTATCTGTCTCTCTATCTATCTATTTATCTATGTATCTATTATGTAGTCCTATATTTGCTCGGCCGCGCGAAAATGGCGTACCATCGACATTTAATAGTTATAATATATTAATACATACTACATACACATTATAATGAACTTATAAGCTAATTAAGTGAAATACATAATATTGTAAAGTAACATAATTGTATGAATATTGTATACATATATTATTCATAGTAAATAGTGATTATTCAGTAATATTACGCTTATAATTGTGCAATGGTAATACTGCTAGGTTATTACATTACATAGAGTTATCACTTTAGTAATGTCTAATATTTCACCTAACTTGTATGATGATACTGGTAATACAGAATTGTGCTATAATTGTATGACTTATATTGTGTTAATGCATAATTGTGTTGGCCTTATAATTGCAGTTACATTTTGTTAATGCAACTATTACATAAGTGTCTTGGCCTTATAATTGTAGTTAAAGTTACATAAAAGTTACATCTTGTTAATGCAACTGTTTTGTCGTTACATAATTGTTACAAATCGTTTGTAGGTACATAATTGTAGTTAAAGTTACATAAAAGTTACATCTTGTTAATGCAACTGTTACATAATTGGCAAAGTGTAACATAATGCAATCGTTTGTCGTTACATAATTGTTACATATCGTTTGTAGGTACATAATTGTAGTTAGTGTAACATAATGCAATCGTTTGTCGTTACACAATTGTTACATATCGTTTGCAGGTACATAATTGTAGTTAGTGTAACATAATGCAATCGTTTGTCGTTACATAATTGTTACATATCGTTTGTAGGTACATAATTGTAATATGGAGTAACATAATTGTAATAACTGCAGTCCTAACATATGCTGCGGTCGATGATAGTGTTGATGTGTCGTGCCACTTGTATGTGGAGACAACAATTTGCTTTTTTGTTTGTAGTTTATGTGGTATTTTGACTTATGTAGTAACATTTACACTTATTTTCATTTGTTTGTTATGTGATCTTACTCTATTTCTCTTTTTTCTTTCTTACTTTTCTTTCTTTCTTTTTTGTATGTATTGATTTTCTATAGTTTGTTTTTCTTTGCTTGTGTACACTTTTTTCCATGTTGTTCATGGTTACATAATTACTGGCTAATTTCCTTAGGATACGTTTTCAAAGTTTAGTTTATATTGCACAGATACTATAAAATGATATTATATAGTCCCATATTTTGTTATTTTATATAAAAAATATATACACTATATACAGTATTAACTATACACACTGATTTGTTGTTCACCTGTACCTATCGTGAGTAATATGTGTGTCAGCACTGTGTGGAAATCATTGTCTTCACGATTGTGTTGAAGATGTTCACTCTTGCTAACGGCATTTGTGTTGGCCATTTTTTTTTTCTCTAGTTTACCTTGTAACTTAATTTATATGTTTCCACTAGGTAGCTTTAATTAAATAATGTTTAATACAGTTCCTTTAATTGCTCACTGAGTAACTGTGATGGTATATTTTCTTTATCACTTTGTAGATATAATAATGTATAGTTGTATGTATGAAACACGTATTTTATGTAGGTATAAATGGTAACACTCGTTGATAGTAAATAGATGTTATAATAAATGAATGAATATATACAGTGTAGAATATTTATTGTTGGTGCAAGTATTTAATGATTGAATTATGAAGATAATTGAAGTAGGTATGTGTATTTAAGCTGTAACTATACAACACGTTTTATATGTTTGTGCAGAAGCCTATTGTCTATCACTGTGTATTGTATGAATGAAGTAACTATGTAACTCACTAATTTTTACCGTGGTGTGAGTGGTGGTGCAGGTGGTGAGTTGTCTGACGTGGCGTCTGTTCAGCAAGCACGCATGATGACCTCAACTTCCCACACTGGTAGCTGTGGTGAGTGAATGAGTAGCGATGAGTAACTTGAGTGAAGACGAGTGAGTAAGATGAGTTGTGAGTCGTGTCTCACTCTTCGTTTGTTTGTTCCGTTTTTCTATGTGGAAGTTTTCTCGGTCCTTTTCTCTAGTGATTTACTCGTTGTGGGATGAAGACTGCCGCTACTTGTAGGTGCGTGTAGAAGATTATACTGACGACGTAGAGTTGTTAATTGTAGTTGATTGTAGATGGCTGTAGTTGATTGTAGATGGCTGTAGACTTTGTAGATTATTTGCACTGTAGGCTGTATTTTGTAGGATTCAATGTAGAACTGAAGCTAATCTTGTAGTCTCGGTTGCTTTTGTAGAAATTTGCTTTTAATTCGGAGACGATGTCCGCAGATTTGCTGGTTTGTCGTTAAGCTACTTGCAAGGCGTCGTGTGATCTCTTGACCTCTGCATCAGCATGATGATCTGGGAGACGGAGGGGGCAGGATGGAGAGAATACTGTCAGGAGCTGATGTTGTTGGTTGTTTTCAATCTTGATATCTTGTAGGAATTTAATGTTGATTCGTAGACGAGGTTCGTATACGTTCGCTGCTACCAAATGTCATAAAGACTTTGTATCATAAAGCAGCGACTTTGTATTTGCTTGTAGAGGCGTATATTTTAGACTTGTGGTCGAGCGGCTTTTATATCTTGTAGTAGTTTCCCCACCAGATGTCATGTAGTGACGGGAGAGGTAAAGAATAGTATGGGACTATTTTTATTTGTCTTAGAAATATTAAACAAGTTTCTCACATGGAAAGAGTATAAGTCCCGGGTAGCTACCTCCCTGTCTCGCTCTCTCTCTCTCTGTTCTAAGGCTAATCTCCGTCTCGACCTCTCTCTAGGGTCGCTTGTCTCCTTCTGTCTAGCCTGTTCGGTGGCTAATCTCCGTCTGAGCTCTCTTTCCTAAATTCTGGTGTAGCAGGGGTGTGTCACGTGTGTTCCTCGTGGGTGGACTAGATCTTTGTTCACAAGAGGACTGCTGACAGCTAACTGCATCATCTCCTTACTGGCCGCTGTCGTCAGCTTTCCTCAGTGTGAAGAGTGTGTAAGCATGCTTAGCACTGCTCGATTCTCGCAGACACAACACCTTCTCAATCATCTGACTCCCTGCTTCTATCTGTCTCTCTATCTATCTATTTATCTATCTATCTATTATGTAGTCCTATAGGTTTTGGTCTAGAGTGAGCTGGTGGCTGTCTGAAATAGGTCTGTGTTGATTGGAGTGCATTGGCTATCGTTTGGAGTGGGTTAGTGTTGGTGTGAATGGGTTGTTGTGGTCTGGAGTGAGTTGGTTATGGTCTAGAGTCGGTTGGAATGAGTTGGCGCGGTGTGGGTGGATCTGAATTGGTTGGAGTACGATGGTGTGGTCTAGTTTGGTCAGGGGTGGATTTGAGTGGGTTGGTTATGTTCTGGAGTGGGTTTGAGTGGGTTGGTTATGTTCTGGAGTGGATTTGAGTGGGTTGATTGTGTTCTGAACTGGGTTTGAGTGGGTTGGCTGTGTTCTGGACTGGGTTTGAATGGTCCGGAGAGGTCTGGAGTGGGTTCATAAATTGTGGTGGGGTGGGAAGGGTGGACTCATACGCTGCCTGTCAGAAACGCACAGATGAATTAGCGAGACTGGAGCTGATAGATGAAAAATGTCTAAGTGGGTATTGGTCACCAACCCTCGGAACCGACCTTTACTAAGTTCTTATAGTTTTCATTCTTTTCTTTTTACTTTTCGACCGGTCACACTCGCCATAAACGTCTAAATAGCCTTGTCCTGGGCTTCTATCTCTTGTTTTCCCTCCTCTTCCTTCTCATCCTCCTTTTCATCAATCACTTATTTTTCCTTTCTTTCTTCTTGGGTACTTTCTTTACCTCTTTCCTTTAACCTTTCAGTTTCCTCTTCCTCTTCTTCTCCTTTCCACCTCCCCCCTCTCCTCCTCCACCTCCTCTCAACACGGCACTTTCACCCCATCTCAGAACACTATCCTTCACTTCACCACCTTTCTCCTGTCGGTCAGTATTACATTACATGCCTTAATGACCTATCGTCCAACGACTCTCACATTTTAGGAGAGAAAAAATGTGGCTATAAAAAGGAAAATGGTGCAAAAAGTGAAAGTTCTTTAAATTATAGTAATGGCTGTAAATGAAAATGATGCTGACTCCAATAGTTAATATAAATTATTATTCAGCCATCCATATAGTAGGGCAAGATAAAAGTTTATAAAAAGAGAGAACGTTATATTTAGGGAAAATTAGTGGACTTTGTGACTAAATCAATATTAAAACAGTGTTGATTATTCAACTATCCTCACAGTTTAAACAAAAAGGTATAAATAGATTAAAATAATGTAAAAATATTAAATATGTGGAGTGTATGCCTGACTTCCAATGGAAAAATAAGGTATGGAGTGGAAGACTGACTATAAATGAAATGAATGTGTAGCTCATGAATGAATACAAGGGAAAAGGAATATGGAATGCGTGACTGAGTGTAGTTGATGTTCTTGTGGGAAGAGGATAGGGTGATTTCGTGTTGTGTGTTATTAGTTTTTAGAGTGTATGAAGCTGTGAAATTGGTGATTCGCTTTTATTGCCTCGCCCGGACGGAGTTCGGCAAGGTATTGTTTTTGGTCGAGTTTCTTTGTTTGTTAGCAACATTACGGAAAAAGGGCTCAATGAAATTACATGAAACTTTCAGGATACGTGCGCACTGGTCACAAAAGGAAGTGATTAAATTTTGGATGTAACTGAGTGAACCTGAAAGGTCAAAATCAAGGATTTTCAGAGGGCTATAACTTGACACAGGTTGAAGATAGAGATATTTACCAATATCAGCATACGGTATCTTCCATATGGACTTTCATTTGGCACCAGGACCTTTGACCTTGAGTTATTTAAAAAGTCAAACTCAAGATCACGGATATTCAGGGGCTATAACTCGAAACTTTGCAGATAGATATTTACTATTATCAGCAAATAGGAAGTCCCACATGGGCTTTAAATTGGTACCATGACCTTTGATCTAAAGTGTCTTTGAAAAGTCAAACTCAAGGTCACGGATATTCAGGGGGCTACTATTCGAAACTGGTTGAAGATAGAGATGTTTACTAATGTCAATA